>NC_091323.1:31585011-31610011 GCF_038502225.1 Cherax quadricarinatus | reverse complement strand
AGGACAGGATAGGGAGGATATGATAACGACATAAGATAATGAGAGGAATTGACAAGGTGGACAAAGATAGGTTGTTCCAGAGATGGGACACAGCAACAAGGGGTCACAATTGGAAGTTGAAGACCCAGATGACCCACAGGGATGTTAGGAAGTATTTCTTCAGTCATAGGGTTGTCAGCTAGTGGAATCATCTGGAAAGTGATGTAGTAGAGGCAGAATCCATACTTAGCTTTAAGAAGAGGTATGACAAAGCTCATGGAGCAGGGAGAGTGGAACTAGTAGCGACCAGTGACGAGGCAGGGCGAGGAGCTATGAATCGACGCCTGCAACTACAATTAGGTGAATTAGGTGAGTACACACACACACTACCACACTCTCACTAAGCCCCCCCCCCCCCGAAAAAATGGCAGGACGAAGATGTGAGGGTACTGGGGGATGGCAGGGAAAATAAGGAGGCATTGGTAAGAAGGATCAAGAGCACAGTGGAACGAGAGTGGGGAAAATACTAAGCAAGTTTTGCAACTCACTGGAGAAAATATCTACAGCTGTTGCTGCTGAGGCAAAGATGCAGAACCTAGTGGATGAACTGGAAGTGCTGAAGCAGAATATAGAGGTGAGGACTGATAGGAGCAAGGTGCTGGGTGCAGGAACATTAGTGGCCAGTGAGGAGGGACTGAAGGAGGGAAAGGAGTAAGGAAATGATATCAGGCAACTGGGAGTGTCTGGGAGACGGTAAGGGAAACAACCAAAGAGATACTTAAATCAGACCCAGAGATATAGCAGGAAACAAAATAGGAAGAGAAGAGGAAGAGGTCGCTTATTGTACATGGATTCCATGAGGCAGAAGGGAATGCCTATGATGAAAGAAGACAGGGAGAGGTAAAAGAAACTGAGGGGATCATCACGATAACAGAAGAGGACATGAACCAACTGACAGACTTTCGGAGGTTTGGGTAGTACTCAAAAGACATGAACTACCTAATTAGATTGACATTCAAGACAGAAATGGTACAAAACAAGATCCTGCAAAGGAAACCACGGTCAAAGGATTCCCCAAAATACCAGCTAGTGTTCCTCGACCGTGACAGAACACAAAAAGAATGGGAACAACTGAGAGAAAGTAAACCACAGTCAAAGGATTCCCCAAAATTCCAGCTAGTGTTCCTCGACTGTGACAGAACACAAAAAGAACGGGAACAACTGAGAGAAAGTAGAAGGCGCCAGAGGCAGGAAGGGAAGAGAGGCCAGATACCAATAGACAGGGAAGTGCAGCCTCGGGAGGAACAACAAACACAACTGCCCACAAAACCACCCACAGCCTTCCCCCACCCCCTTCCAACCCAACATAACCAGAAACAAAGCACACTCCACATCCACAGTCCCTACCCACCCCAGCACTAATACCACCACAACACCAGACTGCCATAATATCTAGCCCTATTTACCACACCCACAGCCTGCACCAACTCCTCCCACCCACCTGAATACAGTTTTGGAAAGGAAGCTGAAGGTATGGTATACCAACACAGATGGGACACAGCAATAAGGGGTCACAACTGGAAGTTGAAAACTCAGATGAGCCACGAGGATGTTAGGAAGCTTTTCTTCAGCCATAGAGTTGTCGTGAAGTGGAATAGTCTGGAGACGGATGTAGTGGAGGCAGGATCCATACATAGCTTTAAGAAGAAGTATGAAAAAGCTCATAGAACAGGGAGAGAATGACTTAGTAGCGACCAGTGAAGAGGTGGGGCCAGGAGCTATGATTTAACCCCTGCAACAACAATTAGTTGAGTACACTAACGTGTACTCTTTACATTTGTTGTTTAGAGATATAAACCCAACCATCTCACACGTCGTTTTTCTTACGTTCCTAATACACCCAGAAGATATTATTGGAATAATTTTTACACTTGGGTCTTTTTCTGAAGTCTGTAGCTTCCGTCACCTCAGTCTGTATTCCGTTTCCAGTTTTCTTCCTAACTCCCGAGTTACATGAACTCGCACTTGCGTCAAAACCATGTGCATTATTATTATTATTATTATAATAAAAAAAAAAGAAGCGCTAAGCCACAAGGACTATACAGCGCAAACCATGTGCAGATTTTTTTTTTTTCACTGGGACAGCGTTTTGCTCTACACAACGAAGCAGTTACAAAAGCAAATTTTCGTGTAGACAAAGTTTACGTTTATACACCCCCAATGGAATCAAGGGCTCCCAATGGAACCAAGGGCTCCCAATGGAACCAAGGGCTCCCAATGGAACCAAGGGCTCCCAATGGAACCAAGGGCTCCCAATGGAACCAAGGGCTCCCAATGGAACCAAGGGCTCCCAATGGAACCAAGGGCTCCCAATGGAACCAAGGGCTCCCAATGGAATCAATTACTCCAATGGAATCAAGGACCCTGGTGGAAATAAGTCACTTTCTCTGACTTTTTTGGGGTTATCCTAGGTAATTTACACATATGTTATTATGCATGATAAATCGTGTAGCTGTATTTATGTGTACCTGTACCTAAATAAACTTACACAGTGTCAACAGTCTTACAATCCAGGAACATGAAGAGTACCTCCTCCCCTCTCCTCTCACTCCGCTCTGATCTCTGTCAGCTTGTTGTAGAACTCCAGTAGGTCTGTGAGATAGGATTTACCATCAATAAACTGGCGCTGGTTGTCGTTTATGAGGTCCTTGTCACTGTAACAGTTCCAGCACACTCTTTAATGTCCTCTCCATTACCCTCCAGATTATACACATCACGGCTGCTCTCCTGTAGTTCATTGCTGCCTTTCTGTGAGTGAGTGTGTGTGTGTGGTTTATGTGTGTGTGTGTGTGTGTGTGTGTGTGTGTGTGGTTCATGTGTGTGTGTGTGTGTGTGTGTGTGTGTGTGTGTGTGTGTGTGTGTGTGTGTGTGTGTGTGTGTGTGTGTGTGTGTGTGTGTGTGTGTGTGTGTGTGTGTGTGTGTGTGTGTGTGTGTTTGTGTGTGTGTGTGTGTGTGTTTATGTGTGTGTGTTTTTTTGTGTGTGTGTGTGTGTGTGTGTGTGTGTGTGTGTGTGTGGTTTTTGTGTGTGTGTGTGTGTGTGTGTGTGTGTGTTCACCTATTTGTGGATGCAGGGATCGATTCTCAGCTCTTGGCCCTGTTTCTTCGCTGTTCGCTACTAGGTCCTCTCTTTCCCTGCTCCATGAGTTTTATCATACCTCTTCTTAAAGCTGTGTATGGATCCTGCCTCCGCTACATCACGTTCCATATTGTTCCATTTCCTAACAACTCTGTGACTGAAGAAATACTTCTTAACATCCCTGTGACTTACCTGAGTCTTCAACTTCCAGTTGTGACCCCTTGTTGCTGTGTTCCATGATCACCGGATGATACGTCCTTGATAACTGGAACCAACAGATACGTCCTTAATGATTGTGGTCAACAGATGATACGTCCTTGATGACTGTGATCACCTGATGATGGGGGTGTTAACATGTCCCTCTCATGATAGCGGGGGGTTGTCGCCCCCTGTCCAACCCCCACCATCCCTTAACGTAGAGGGGAGGGGGTCGCTGCTTCCATCTCCACCATCCTCTGGTGTGGGGTCACCGCACCCTTTCAGACCCCCACTATTCTCCTCCCCACCAGGATGGTGGGGGTCGTCATCCCCCCAACCCCCAGGTGACACTATCAATGAACTCGCGACCGGTTCCCCACCCCTCCCCTTCCCTGCTTGCCCTGGAGGTAGTGGTGAGGTGGGTGGGGGGTGGAGGTGGTGGATGATGGTAGGAGGGTGCCTAAAATAAGAACCATATAGTTATCAATTAATTGCTTAAAAGCCTGGTTGATCAGGCCCTGATTCACCGGGAGGCCTGGTCGTGGACCGGACCGCGGGGGCGTTGATCCCCGGAATAACCTCCAGGTAGATCCTATATGTAGCGGAGGCACCGCTACTTGCGCTCTCACAGTGCTTGCTTCACACCTAGTTCTTACCTCTCACGGTATTCACGTTCAGAGATCTCTGTATCGTGCAGTGTGTGTGTATATACCTAAAGATGTCTTCCAGTATATGTACTCCGGAACTGGTTATAAGTGTGAAGTGTTGTCACCTCTGAGTGAGGTGTTGTCACCTCTGTGTGAAGTGTTGTCACCTCTGAGTGAAGTGTTGTCACCTCTGAGTGAAGTGTTGTCACCTCTGAGTGAGGTGTTGTCACCTCTGAGTGAAGTGTTGTCACCTCTGAGTGAAGTGTTGTCACCTCTGAGTGAGGTGTTGTCACCTCTGAGTGAAGTGTTGTCACCTCTGAGTGAGGTGTTGTCACCTCTGAGTGAAGTGTTGTCACCTCTGAGTGAAGTGTTGTCACCTCTGAGTGAAGTGTTGTCACCTCTGAGTGAGGTGTTGTCACCTCTGAGTGAAGTGTTGTCACCTCTGAGTGAAGTGTTGTCACCTCTGAGTGAAGTGTTGTCACCTCTGAGTGAGGTGTTGTCACCTCTGAGTGAAGTGTTGTCACCTCTGAGTGAAGTGTTGTCACCTCTGAGTGAAGTGTTGTCACCTCTGAGTGAAGTGTTGTCACCTCTGAGTGAAGTGTTGTCACCTCTGAGTGAAGTGTTGTCACCTCTGAGTGAAGTGTTGTCACCTCTGAGTGAAGTGTTGTCACCTCTGAGTGAGGTGTTGTCACCTCAGTGTTTAACATTTAAAATGTGTTTCTCTTGCCTCTTCTTCCTATTCCTCTGAAGACGTGTGTTTAAGGACATGAAAGCGTTCAGGTTTTATTTCATGTTTTATCTCTCTCTCTCTCTCACACAACATATAGAGAAGTATCAACACTTCTAGTGGTGGCTGGGGACCCACAGCCTCGGAGAAGAACATAGACATATTCCAGGAAAGAATCTGGAGGTTTTCCCCGCAGCTCCTTGAGTATTGTTTTACTCTCCTGCTCCATATGTGAGATATTATTTAACTATTAAAAAATGTAAATTTCATTGGGAATGAAAGTAATATGCATGGCATAACAGAGGCTGCATCTTCAACACTTCCTCCAGCTCCAAAGGTTGGTCGTGAGCCAAGGATGCTGCAGGCATTTCCTCTCTGGACTGCAACAGTGAGTCTCTAGGAAAGAGAGCTGGTCGCTCTGGTATCCTCGGTTTACCTGATGAGTGTGTCACCTAACTCTTTCAGAAAATTAAGCGCACATTTGATCCAGACTCCGAGAATGTCTGGTCTTATTGGAAGGAAGTTATAGCATGGTGACAAGCAGCTGTGTTTGTTGATCTTCTGGGTCTCCCTCAAACTGGCTGCACCATCCCTTCAGCTTCAGATTATTATTATTATAATCAAGGGGGAAGAGCTAAACCCGGAGGATTATACAGCGCCTGGGGGGGGGATGTGGAAGGCATTCAGGCTTAATTCGGAGAACTGGAGCACAGATCCAATTCCCTAAATCAAGAGCCCCTCACCAACATCAAGGAACCTTCCTTGAGGGGTTCAGCTTCAGAGTATTGTAGGTACTGTAGATGTCGGCTGTTGTAAATGTATTGGTGCAGTGTTATGCGATTTGCTTACCGTTTTCCGAGGTAGTATGGTGACTGCAGATCTGGACCCCTCTGTCTTCCGTGGGCCTCAGTACCTGTGGTTCACGTGTGCTGGCCAATAAGCTGTGGCGAGTCTTCGCTTGATGATGTCATTGACCTCTTCGTGTCTGGCATACTTCCCTTCTGTAGTTAAGATGTAGCCGAAGGCTGTGCAGATGTCAGGTAAGTTCTTTGTTGACAGGTGCTCTACTGTTGACAGGTGCTCTGACTGTTGACAGGTGCGCTGACTATTGACAGGTGCTCTGACTGTTGACAGGTGCTCTGACTGTTGGCAGGTGCTCTGACTGTTGACAGGTGCTCTGACTGTTGGCAGGTGCTCTGACTGTTGACAGGTGCTCTGACTGTTGACAGGTGCTCTGACTATTGACAGGTGCTCTGACTGTTGACAGGTGCTCTGACTGTTGACAGGTGCTCTGACTATTGACAGGTGCTCTGACTGTTGACAGGTGCTCTGACTGTTGACAGGTGCTCTGACTGTGCTGGTGTTTTAAAAGTGTTTCACACCAGGATTATAATTTTGAATACATGATCGTTTGTGGTGGAGTGTGTGAGGGTATATGTAGAAGCTGTGGCGAGTTGATTGGTATGGGAACGAGTGCTTGCTCAACCCCAGTGGATGATTTAGCAACGTCATTTTCTGCCTCGTTCCCTGGGCTACCAACGTTGCTTGGGATCCAGCTGAGCGTGATTTTATTTCATAAGAACATAAAAAGAAGGAACACTGCATCAGGCCTACTGGTCAAGACTTGGCAGTTCCTTGTCAAACCCAAACCCAATAACAGAAAATATTCGCCCAACCCATTAAAATCTTGGGTAACTTCAAATTTAGGTTACATAAATACATGAGTGAGATGGGTTGGATTTAAGTGGGACTTCCACTTGAGGTAATAAAGTCATCAAAATAATTCTTTAAGTAACACTGATAATAGGCTGAACAAGTATTTTCATTAGTGGATTTGACGAGGACTTGCCAAGAATGAGCCAGTAGGCTTGTTGCAGTGTTCCTCCTTTCTTACGTCATTATCAGTGTTAGCCAAGAATAAGCTTTGATAAGCCTAGTACCTGTCTGTACACCTGGGGCCTGGCAAATACTCACGATAAGCTGGGTAAGTGTTACGGTGTCCTGAGGCTCAATGTCACACTGACTGGACAACTGTGGATAATGAGTTGCTTATATTTTTTTTTCAACATACCGGCCGTCTCCCACCCAGGCAGTGACACCTAAAAAGAAAACTGTAAAGTTTATCTTCTTTTTACATTTAGTAATTTATACAGGAGAAAGTATTACTAACCTTTTGCTACCGGCATTGTAGTCATCTCTTACGACGCACAGGACTTACGGAGGAAAAAATCTTTTCTTCTCACCTATGCATATTTTCTCGTGGAAAAATAAGTTACTGCCTGCCTGAGTGGCGCTAATTCAACATGAATGTAATACAAATATAAATCTTTGTATCAAAATTACTGTACAAGACATACAATAGTCTGAATGGCCATAGGAAGTATTGATCAGTGTTGAGAGTTTCCAGCCTCTGGTCAGTCCGATAAGTAAGACACATGTAGGTATCTTTATTCTGGAACGTTTCGCCTATACAATAGGCTTCTTCAGTCGAGTGCAGAAGAGTTAGCAGAAGCAGTAGAGATGTGAAGACGGTATAATCAGTCCATCACACCTCACATCTCTACTGCTGCTGCTAATTCCTCTGTACTCGACCGAAGAAACGTACTGTGTAAGCGAAACGTTTCGGAATAAAGATACCTAACTATTGCACTTATCAACCTGTCGGTACTGAATACCATTCTCGTATTCACTATGATCAGCCTATCGTGGAAAGCTGGATATACAGTTGGAAATTAACACTGACAGGTATGTAAGAAACACACATATGTGATACCTGAGATATTTTATTAAGAACTTTATTCTTTAATACTATGTTTTAGTTACCTCATCCATGTCTTTCTTCCAGCTTCACGCTTCTTGTACTGAGACACCAGTGAAGCACCTGCACTCTTGGCACCTCCTGCTTGGGTCAGACTTCATTTTGCATGGCGCAGTAGAGAGCAGGTGTTGCATAGATATTTGCTTACTGAGGGCACGCAATACGACTATTTATGCAAGTTCCGGTTGCCATGATGGTGGTGATTCTGAGTGTGCTTCTCTTCTGGTGGATCAGTCCCTCGTCTTTGCATTTGTTGTCTCGTGGGCAGCCGTAATATGTCGCTACATCAACCATGATTCTCAGCCAGGTAGTGTCTGTGGTGACAACACTGACACACACAACCAGGTACATCAACCATGATTCTTAGCCAGGTAGTGTCTGTGGTGACAACACTGACACACACAACCAGGTACATCAACCATGATTCTCAGCCAGGTAGTGTCTGTGGTGACAACACTGACACACACAACCAGGTACATCAACCATGATTCTCAGCCAGGTAGTGTCTGTGGTGACAACACTGACACACACAACCAGGTACATCAACCATGATTCTCAGCCAGGTAGTGTCTGTGGTGACAACACTGACACACACAACCAGGTACATACTTTTCCTTGAGACCGGGAGAATCTTAGTCCACGGACGACATGGCCACTATTTACAAGTTTATGTGGTCGAATCACTTTAATTCCTCTCTCTCTCATATATCCAGGTTGATTAACACAATGTACATATATGTATATTTGATTTTGCATAAAAAATGTATACTTTGCAACCTAACCTAGCCTAGCCTAACGTAGCCTAGCATAACGTAGTCTCGCCTAACCTAGCCGAGCCTAACGTAGCCTAGCCTAACGTAGCCTAGCCTAACCTAGCCGAGCCTAACGTAGCCTAGCCTAACGTAGCCTAGCCTAACGTAGCCTAGCCTAACGTAGCCTAACCTAACGTAGCCTAGCATAACCTAGCCTAGCATAACCTAGCCTAGCATAACCTAGCCTAGCCTAACGTAGCCTAGCATAACGTAGCCTAGCCTAACGTAGCCTAGCATAACGTAGCCTAGCCTAACGTAGCATAGCCTAACCTAGCCTAGCCTAACGTAGCCTAGCATAACATAGCCTAGCATAACCTAGCCGAGCCTAACGTAGCCTAGCCTAACGTAGCCTAGCATAACCTAGCCTAGCATAACCTAGCCTAGCCTAACGTAGCCTAGCCTAACGTAGCCTAGCCTAACGTAGCCTAGCATAACGCAGCCTAGCCTAACGTAGCCTAGCCTAACGTAGCCTAGCATAACGTAGCCTAGCATAACCTAGCCGAGCCTAACGTAGCCTAGCCTAACGTAGCCTAGCTTAACATAGCCTAGCTTAACGTAGCCTAGCCTAACGTAGCCGAGCCTAACGTAGCCTAGCCTAACGTAGCCTAGCATAACGTAGCCCAGCCTAACGTAGCCTAGCCTAACGTAGCCTAGCCTAACGTAGCCTAGCATAACCTAGCCTAGCCTAACGTAGCCTGGCCTGGGTCAAATTTACGTAATATTTTAATCATATCTAACTCTTCTCAAACCATACCACGGGTGGGGTTTGAACCCGCGGTCAGAGAGTCTCAAAACTCCAGACCGTTGCGTTAGCCACTGGACCAGCTGGCTTCAGTAAGGTGCCTATGCTTACCTTCCTATGGTGTAGAAATATACCTAGTTGGATGAACCTTATTGAAGCTAGCTGGTCCAGTGGCTAACGCAACAGTCTGGAGTTTTGAGACTCTCTGACCGCGGTTTCAAACCCCACCCGTGGTATGGTTTGTTTGCAATTGTGTCATTACGATTTCGTGAGCTATGTTGACTCTTCTTAGTTTAGTCTAGATTTCTTGAGTATTCTGTAACATGGATAAAGTGTTCCAAGTTCCTCTTCACTGGTCGACACTAGGTCCACTCTCTCCCTGCTCCATCAGCTTTTTCATGCCTCTTCTTAAAGCTATGTATGGTACCTGCCTCCACTACCTCACTTTCCAGACTATTCCACTTCCTGACAACTCTATGGCTGAAGAAGTGTTAGTGTGTGTGTGTGTGTGTGTGTGTGTGTGTGTGTGTGTGTGTGTGTGTGTATACTAACCTATTTGTGGTTTCAGGGAGTTGAGTCACAGCTTCTGGCCCCGCGTCTTAGCTAGTCGCTACTAGGTGCACTCTGCTCCATGTGCGTGTGTGCGCACATGGGTGTGCATTAGGAATTAGGTTCAGCTCAACACACGTCACTATGTGACAAAAAACTTTCTAAAAACCCAGGCAAGTGGTCAGGCCACTTAACCTTTCTTATCTTCCACTTCCTGTTTACCCACAACCTTCCCCTTCCCCCACCTCCCCATTCTTGCCATCCTTCTTATGACCTAACAAACGGTTCTTCCCCATCCTCCCCCTGACGTGGAGGTCCAGTACCAGGTCTTCTGGTTGCTGGCCTCATCAGCCAGGCTGTTTGTGTAGACAATTAGCGTCAAGCATGGTGGCTCCTGTACAGTTTTTGTTATGTGCGTCAATTCTTAATTACTATTCTTTACCAGGAGGGAGGACCCTTGTTGTTGGTGATGTTCTTTTTTACCAGGAGGGAGGACCCTTGTTGTTGGTGATGTTCTTTTTTACCAGGAGGGAGGATCCTTGTTGTTGGTGATGTTCTTTTTTACCAGGAGGGAGGACCCTTGTTGTTGGTGATGTTCTTTTTTACCAGGAGGGAGGACCCTTGTTGTTGTTGGTGATATTCTATTATTCAACAAAGGGGTCCACTTGTTATGGATGATGCACTCTTGATCTGTGAAAATTAAACGGTTCTTTTTTCTGATAATGTTACCAACAGGTATAAGAACCATTACTAGAAGGAATATGGAAGCTCTCAAGAAGGTGAACACTCTCCCGCAGACAGTGTCGTACGACCCGGGTTGTGATGGCAACCAACTCTTAACCTGACAACCAATTTATATTAATGTCACCAGTCTTACATATTTAATATTCTGAATAATAAACGAGTTCCAGTGGTTTCTTTTAAGTCATACAGATCATTCACTTATTCTTCAAGAAGGACTCGTTCATGTTACGTTGTCTGAGGACTTCCAAGAAGATTTCTTGTACTCTTACATATATGACTCTAGTATTATTATTATTATTATTATTATTATTATTATTATTATTATTATTATTATTATTATTATTATTATTATTATTATTATTATTAATAATATTGTTATACTCAGTGCAAAGTACTGAATTCATCCGGGGTCATACTGCGCCTGAGACCTGGTCCTGGAGAAAGTTGTCCCCAGGAGACCTGGTCTGAGACCTGGTCCTGGGAAGGTAGTCCTCAGGAAACGTGGTCTGAGACCTGATCCTGGTAAAGGTAGTCCTGAGGATACGTGGTCTGAGACCTGGTCCTGGGGAGAGTAGTTCCCAGGAGACGTGGTCTGAGACCTGGTCCTGGGGAGGGTAGTCCCCAGGAGACGTGGTCTGAGACCTTGTCCTGGGGAGGGTAGTCTCCAGGAGACGTGGTCTGAACCTGGTATTGGGGAGGGTAGTCCCCAGGTATCGTGGTCTGAGACCTGGTCCTGGTGAAGGTAGTCCCCGGAAAACATGGTCTGAGATCTCGTTCTGGGGAAGGAAGTCCCCAGGATACCTGGTCTGAGACCTGGTCCTGATGAAGGTAGTCCTCAAGAGACGTGGTCTGAGACCTGGTCCTGGGAAGGTTAGTCCCCAGGAGACGTGGTCTGAGACCTGGTCGTGGAGAGGGTAGTCCCCAGGAGACGTGGTCTGAGACTTGGTCCTGGGGAGGGTAGTCCCCAGGAGGCATGGTCTGAACCTGGTCCTGGGGAGGGTAGTCCCCAGGAGACGTGGTCTGAGACCTGGTCCTGGAGAGGGTAGTCCCCAGGAGACGTGGTCTGAGACTTGGTCCTGGGGAGGGTAGTCCCCAGGAGACGTGGTCTGAGACCTGGTCCTGGGGAGGGTAGTCCACAGAACCACCGATATGTAACAAAGAGGCCTGAGGGTTGATGGTGTTTGTTGGTGACTTACAGGCGCTGGTGTCGGGGTGTGCTGGAGACTGAAGCGCCGTGACGGTTCCTGTGGCAGGCTCATCAGAGCAGATGTGACGCGGGAGGAGTGCTGCTCCGGCCGTCACCGCAGGGGCTGGGGCACTGCTGCTGCTGCTTCCTCCTCCTTCGTCACCCACACCAGCGACTCTATCAGGATCTCCAACACTACGTCAGAGTTATCCAGCGCTGCTAGTGCTGCTACCTGCATGCCCTGTATAAGTGAGTGCTACTTTGACTCTATCTGCATGTCCTGTATCAGTGCTCCGTTGCTACATTCTTGTCGACTCTCAAATATAAATTTTTACAAACACCCATCCAGTGTGCGTGTCGATCCTGTAAACAGTGTAGCAACACCACCAGTGTTGCTACACCAGCACTCCAGTGTTGTTACACCAGCACCTCCAGTGTTGTTACACCAGCACCTCCAGTGTTGTTACACCAGCACCTCCAGTGTTGTTACACCAGCACCTCCAGTGTTGTTACACCAGCACCTCCACTGTTGTTACACCAGCACTCCAGTGTTGTTACACCAGCACCTCCAGTGTTGTTACACCAGCACCTCCACTGTTGTTACACCAGCACCTCCAGTGTTGCTACACCAGCACCTCCACTGTTGTTACACCAGCACCTCCAGTGTTGCTACACCAGCACTCCAGTGTTGTTACACCAGCACTCCAGTGTTGTTACACCAGCACCTCCACTGTTGTTACACCAGCACTCCAGTGTTGTTACACCAGCACTCCAGTGTTGTTACACCAGCACTCCAGTGTTGTTACACCAGCACTCCAGTGTTGTTACACCAGCACCTCCAGTGTTGTTACACCAGCACCTCCAGTGTTGTTACACCAGCACTCCAGTGTTGTTACACCAGCACTCCAGTGTTGTTACACCAGCACTCCAGTGTTGTTACACCAGCACTCCAGTGTTGTTACACCAGCACCTCCAGTGTTGTTACACCAGCACTCCAGTGTTGTTACATCAGCACCTCCAGTGTTGTTACAGCAGCACCTCCAGTGTTGTTACACCAGCACCTCCAGTGTTGTTACACCAGCACTCCAGTGTTGTTACACCAGCACTCCAGTGTTGTTACACCAGCACCTCCAGTGTTGTTACACCAGCACCTCCAGTGTTGTTACACCAGCACTCCAGTGTTGTTACACCAGCACTCCAGTGTTGTTACACCAGCACTCCAGTGTTGTTACACCAGCACTCCAGTGTTGTTACACCAGCACCTCCAGTGTTGTTACACCAGCACTCCAGTGTTGTTACACCAGCACTCCAGTGTTGTTACACCAGCACTCCAGTGTTGTTACACCAGCACTCCAGTGTTGTTACACCAGCACTCCAGTGTTGTTACACCAGCACTCCAGTGTTGTTACACCAGCACTCCAGTGTTGTTACACCAGCACTCCAGTGTTGTTGCACCAGCACTCCAGTGTTGTTACACCAGCACCTCCAGTGTTGTTAAACCAGCACCTCCAGTGTTGCTACACCAGCACCTCCAGTGTTGTTACACCAGCACCTCCAGTGTTGTTAAACCAGCACCTCCAGTGTTGCTACACCAGCACCTCCAGTGTTGCTACACCAGCACCTCCAGTGTTGTTCCACCAGCACCTCCAGTGTTGTTACACCAGCACCTCCAGTGTTGCTACACCAGCACCTCCAGTGTTGTTACACCAGCACCTCCAGTGTTGTTACACCAGCACTCCAGTGTTGTTACACCAGCATCTCCAGTGTTGTTACACCAGCACCTCCAGTGTTGTTAAACCAGCACTCCAGTGTTGTTAAACCAGCACTCCAGTGTTGTTACACCAGCACTCCAGTGTTGTTACACCAGCACCTCCAGTGTTGTTACACCAGCACTCCAGTGTTGTTACACCAGCACTCCAGTGTTGTTACACCAGCACCTCCAGTGTTGTTACACCAGCACTCCAGTGTTGTTACACCAGCACTCCAGTGTTGTTACACCAGCACCTCCAGTGTTGTTACACCAGCACCTCCAGTGTTGTTACACCAGCACCTCCAGTGTTGTTACACCAGCACCTCCAGTGTTGTTACACCAGCACCTCCAGTGTTGTTACACCAGCACCTCCAGTGTTGTTACACCAGCACTCCAGTGTTGTTACAACAGCACCTCCAGTGTTGTTACACCAGCGCTTCCAGTGTTGTTACACCAGCACCTCCAGTGTTGTTACACCAGCACCTCCAGTGTTGTTACACCAGCACCTCCAGTGTTGTTACACCAGCACCTCCAGTGTTGTTACACCAGCACTCCAGTGTTGTTACACCAGCACCTCCAGTGTTGTTACACCAGCACCTCCAGTGTTGTTACACCAGCACCTCCAGTGTTGTTACACCAGCACCTCCAGTGTTGTTACACCAGCACCTCCAGTGTTGTTACACCAGCACTCCAGTGTTGTTACAACAGCACCTCCAGTGTTGTTACACCAGCACCTCCAGTGTTGTTACACCAGCACCTCCAGTGTTGTTACACCAGCACTCCAGTGTTGTTACAACAGCACCTCCAGTGTTGTTACACCAGCGCTTCCAGTGTTGTTACACCAGCACTCCAGTGTTGTTACACCAGCACTCCAGTGTTGTTACACCAGCACCTCCAGTGTTGTTAAACCAGCACCTCCAGTGTTGCTACACCAGCACCTCCAGTGTTGCTACACCAGCACCTCCAGTGTTGTTACACCAGCACCTCCAGTGTTGTTAAACCAGCACCTCCAGTGTTGCTACACCAGCACCTCCAGTGTTGCTACACCAGCACCTCCAGTGTTGTTCCACCAGCACCTCCAGTGTTGTTACACCAGCACCTCCAGTGTTGCTACACCAGCACCTCCAGTGTTGTTACACCAGCACCTCCAGTGTTGTTACACCAGCACTCCAGTGTTGTTACACCAGCATCTCCAGTGTTGTTACACCAGCACCTCCAGTGTTGTTAAACCAGCACTCCAGTGTTGTTAAACCAGCACTCCAGTGTTGTTACACCAGCACTCCAGTGTTGTTACACCAGCACCTCCAGTGTTGTTACACCAGCACTCCAGTGTTGTTACACCAGCACTCCAGTGTTGTTACACCAGCACCTCCAGTGTTGTTACACCAGCACTCCAGTGTTGTTACACCAGCACTCCAGTGTTGTTACACCAGCACCTCCAGTGTTGTTACACCAGCACCTCCAGTGTTGTTACACCAGCACCTCCAGTGTTGTTACACCAGCACCTCCAGTGTTGTTACACCAGCACCTCCAGTGTTGTTACACCAGCACCTCCAGTGTTGTTACACCAGCACTCCAGTGTTGTTACAACAGCACCTCCAGTGTTGTTACACCAGCGCTTCCAGTGTTGTTACACCAGCACCTCCAGTGTTGTTACACCAGCACCTCCAGTGTTGTTACACCAGCACCTCCAGTGTTGTTACACCAGCACCTCCAGTGTTGTTACACCAGCACCTCCAGTGTTGTTACACCAGCACTCCAGTGTTGTTACAACAGCACCTCCAGTGTTGTTACACCAGCGCCTCCAGTGTTGTTACACCAGCACCTCCAGTGTTGTTACACCAGCACCTCCAGTGTTGTTACACCAGCACTCCAGTGTTGTTACACCAGCACCTCCAGTGTTGTTACACCAGCACCTCCAGTGTTGTTACACCAGCACCTCCAGTGTTGTTACACCAGCACCTCCAGTGTTGTTACACCAGCACCTCCAGTGTTGTTACACCAGCACCTCCAGTGTTGTTACACCAGCACCTCCAGTGTTGTTAAACCAGAACCTCCAGTGTTGTTACACCAGCACCTCCAGTGTTGTTACACCAGCACCTCCAGTGTTGTTACACCAGCACCTCCAGTGTTGTTACACCAGAACCTCCAGTGTTGTTACACCAGCACCTCCAGTGTTGTTACACCAGCACCTCCAGTGTTGTTGCACCAGCACCTCCAGTGTTGTTACACCAGCACCTCCAGTGTTGTTACACCAGCACCTCCAGTGTTGTTACACCAGCACCTCCAGTGTTGTTACAGCAGCACTCCAGTGTTGTTACTCCAGCACCTCCAGTGTTGTTAAACCAGCACCTCCAGTGATGCTACACCAGCACCTCCAGTGTTGTTACACCAGCACCTCCAGTGTTGTTACACCAGCACCTCCAGTGTTGCTACACCAGCACCTCCAGTGTTGTTACACCAGCACCTCCAGTGTTGTTACACCAGCACCTCCAGTGTTGCTACACCAGCACCTCCAGTGTTGTTACACCAGCACCTCCAGTGTTGCTACACCAGCACCTCCACTGTTGTTACACCAGCACCTCCAGTGTTGTTACACTAGCACCTCCAGTGTTGCTACACCAGCACCTCCAATGTTGTTACACCAGCACCTCCAGTGTTACACCAACACCTCCAGTGTTGCTACACCAGCACTTCCAGCGTTGTTACACCAGCACCTCCAGTGTTACACCAGCACCTCCAGCGTTGCTACACCAGCACCTCCAGTGTTGTTACAACAGCACCTCCAGTGTTGTTACACCAGCACTCCAGTGTTGTTACACCAGCACTAAAGTGTTGTTACACCAGCACTCCAGTGTTGTTACACCAGCACCTCCAGTGTTGTTACACCAGTACCTCCAGTGTTGTTACACCAGCACCTCCACTGTTGTTACACCAGCACCTCCAGTGTTGTTACACCAGCACCTCCAGTGTTGTTACACCAGCACCTACACTGTTGTTACACCAGCACCTCCAGTGTTGTTACACCAGCACTCCAGTGTTGTTACACTAGCACTCCAGTGTTGTTACACCAGCACTCCAGTGTTGTTACACCAGCACCTCCAGTGTTGTTACACCAGCACCTCCAGTGTTGTTACACCAGCACCTCCACTGTTGTTACACCAGCACCTCCAGTGTTGTTACACCAGCACCTCCAGTGTTGTTACACCAGCACCTCCACTGTTGTTACACCAGCACCTCCAGTGTTGTTACACCAGCACTCCAGTGTTGTTACACTAGCACTCCAGTGTTGTTACACCAGCACTCCAGTGTTGTTACACCAGCACTCCAGTGTTGTTACACCAGCACCTCCAGTGTTGTTACACCAGCACCTCCAGTGTTGTTACACCAGCACCTCCAGTGTTGTTGTACCAACACTCCAGTGTTGTTACACCAGCACTCCAGTGTTGTTACACCAGCACTCCAGTGTTGTTACACCAGCACCTCCAGTGTTGTTACACCAGCACCTCCAGTGTTGTTACACCAGCACCTCCAGTGTTGTTACACCAGCACTCCAGTGTTGTTACACCAGCACTCCAGTGTTGTTACACCAGCACTCCAGTGTTGTTACACCAGCACTCCAGTGTTGTTACACCAGCACCTCCAGTGTTGTTACACCAGCACTCCAGTGTTGTTACACCAGCACTCCAGTGTTGTTACACCAGCACTCCAGTGTTGTTACACCAGCACTCCAGTGTTGTTACACCAGCACCTCCAGTGTTGTTACACTAGCACCTCCAGTGTTGTTACACCAGCACCTCCAGTGTTGTTACACCAGCACCTCCAGTGTTGTTATACCAGCACTCCAGTGATGTTACACCAGCACCTCCAGTGTTGTTACACCAGCACCTCCAGTGTTGTTACACCAGCACTCCAGTGTTGTTACAGCAGCACCTCCAGTGTTGTTACACTAGCACCTCCAGTGTTGTTACACCAGCACCTCCAGTGTTGTTACACCAGGACATCCAGTGTTGTTACACCAACACTCCAGTGTTGTTACACCAGCACTCCAGTGTTGTTACACCAGCACTCCAGTGTTGTTACACCAGCACCTCCAGTGTTGTTACACCAGCACCTCCAGTGTTGTTACACCAGCACCTCCAGTGTTGTTACACCAGCACCTCCAGTGTTGTTACACCAGCACCTCCAGTGTTGTTACACCAGCACTCCAGTGTTGTTACACCAGCACTCCAGTGTTGTTACACCAGCACTCCAGTGTTGTTACACCAGCGCCTCCAGTGTTGTTACACCAGCACCTCCAGTGTTGTTACTCCAGCACCTCCAGTGTTGTTACAACAGCACCTCCAGTGCTGTTACACCAGCACCTCCAGTGTTGTTACACCAGCACCTCCAGTGTTGTTACACCAACACCTCCAGTGTTGTTACACCAGCACCTCCAGTGTTGTTACACCAGCACCTCCAGTGTTGTTACACCAGCACCTCCAGTGTTGTTACACAAGCACCTCCAGGGTTGTTACACCAGCACCTCCAGTGTTGTTACACCAGCACCTCCAGAGTTGTTACACCAGCACCTCTAGGGTTGTTACACCAGCACCTCCAGTGTTGCTACACCAGCACCTCCAGTGTTGTTACACCAGCACCTCCAGTGTTACACCAGCACCTCCAGCGTTGCTACACCAGCACCTCCAGTGTTGTTACACCAGCACTCCAGTGTTGTTACACCAGCACTCCAGTGTTGTTACACCAGCACCTCCAGTGTTGTTACACAGCACCTCCAGTGTTTTTACACCAGCACCTCCAGTGTTGTTACACCAGCACCTCCAGTGTTTCTACACCAGCACCTCCAGTGTTGTTACACCAGCACCTCCAGTGTTACACCAGCACCTCCAGCGTTGCTACACCAGCACCTCCAGTGTTGTTACACCGGCACCTCCAGTGTTGTTACACCAGCACTCCATTGTTGTTACACCAGCACTCCAGTGTTGTTACACCAGCACTACAGTGTTGTTACACCAGCGCCTCCAGTGTTACACCAGCACCTCCAGTGTTGTTACAGCAGCACCTCCAGTGTTGTTACACCAGCACGCCAGTGTTGTTACACCAGCACTCCAGTGTTGTTACACCAGCACTACAGTGTTGTTACACCAGCGCCTCCGGTGTTGTTACACCAGCACTCCAGTGTTGTTACACCAGCACTCCAGTGTTGTTACACCAGCACTCCAGTGTTGTTACACCAGCACCTCCAGTGTTGTTACAGCAGCACCTCCAGTGTTGTTACACCAGCACCTCCAGTGTTGTAACACCAGCACCTCCAGTGTTGTTACACCAGCACCTCCAATGTTTTTACACCAGCACCTCCAGTGTTGTTACACCAGCACCTCCAGTGTTGCTACACCAGCACATCCAGTGTTGTTACACTTGCACCTCCAGTGTTACACCAGCACCTCCAGCGTTGCTACACCAGCACCTCCAGTGTTGTTACACCAGCACTCCAGTGTTGTTACACCAGCACTCCAGTGTTGTTACAGCAGCACCTCCAGTGTTACACCAACACCTCCAGTGTTGTTACACCAGCACCTCCAGTGTTGTTACATCAACACGTCCAGTGTTGTTACACCAGCACCTCCAGTGTTGTTACAACAGCACCTCCAGTGTTGCTACACCAGCACCTCCAGTGTTACACCAGCACCTCCAGTGTTGTTACACCAGCACCTCCAGTGTTGTTGCACCAGCACCTCCACTGTTGTTACACCAGCACCTCCAGTGTTGTTACACCAGCACCTCCAGTGTTGTTACACCAGCACCTCCAGTGTTGCTACACCAGCACCTCCAGTGTTGTTACACCAGCACCTCCAGTGTTACACCAGCACCTCCACTGTTGAAGATTGAGACACTTAAGCGGCATATGGGAATCTTTATTCAGGAAACGTTTCGCCACACAGTGGCTTCATCAGTCCAATACAAAGAGGTAGGCGTAAGGAGAGGAGGAGAATGAGGTAATCAGTCCCTCAACCTGGAGTCGATGTGTTCAGTCCATCAATCTTGTAGACTGAACACATCGACTCCAGGTTGAGGGACTGATTACCTCATTCTCCTCCTCTCCTTACGCCTACCTCTTTGTATTGGACTGATGAAGCCACTGTGTGGCGAAACGTTTCCTGAATAAAGATTCCCATATGCCGCTTAAGTGTCTCAATCTTCAACTTGTCGGTTTTTCAAACCATTCATCACAACCTCCACTGTTGTTACACCAGCACCTCCAGTGTTGTTACACCAGCACCTCCAGTGTTGCTACACCAGCACCTCCAGTGTTGTTACACCAGCACCTCCAGCGTTGCTACACCAGCACCTCCAGTGTTATTACACCAGCACCTCCAGCGTTGCTACACCAGTACCTCCAGTGTTGTTACACCAGCACCTCCAGCGTTGCTACACCAGCACCTCCAGTGTTGTTACACCAGCACCTCCAGCGTTGCTACACCAGCACCTCCAGTGTTATTACACCAGCACCTCCAGTGTTGTTACACCAGCACCTCCAGTGTTGCTACACCAGCACTCCAGTGTTGCTACACTAGCACCTCCAGCGTTGCCACACCAGCACCTCCAGTGTTGCTACACCAGCACCTCCAGTGTTATTACACCAGCACCTCCATTGTAGCTACACCAGCACCTCCAGTGTTATTACACCAGCACCTCCAGTGTTGTTACACCAGCACCTCCAGTGTTGCTACACCAGCACTCCAGTGTTGCTACACCAGCACCTCCAGCGTTGCCACACCAGCACCTCCAGTGTTGCTACACCAGCACCTCCAGTGTTGCTACACCAGCACCTCCAGCGTTGCCACACCAGCACCTCCAGTGTTGCTACACCAGCACCTCCATTGTTGCTACACCATCACCTCCAGTGTTATTACACCAGCACCTCAAGCGTTGTTGCACCAGCACCTCCAGTTTTGCTACACCAGCACCTCCAGTGTTGTTACACCAGCACCTCCAGCGTTGTTACACCAGCACCTCCAGCGTTGCCACACCAGCACCTCCAGTGTTGTTACACCAGCACCTCCAGTGTTATTACACCAGCACCTCCAGCGTTGCCACACCAGCACCTCCAGTGTTTCTACACCAGCACCTCCAGTGTTATTACACCAGCACCTCCAGTGTTGCTACACCAGCACTTCCAGTGTTGCTACACCAGCACCTCCAGCGTTGCCACACCAGCACCTCCAGCGTTGCCACACCAGCACCTCCAGCGTTGCCACACCAGCACCTCCAGCGTTGCCACCGCAGCACCTCCAGCGTTGCCACACCTGCACCTCCAGCGTTACCACACCAGCACCTCCAGCGTTGCCACACCAGCACCTCCAGCGTTGCCACACCAGCACCTCCAGCGTTGCCACACCAGCACCTCCATTGTTGTTACACCAGCACCTCCATTGTTGTTACACCAGCACCTCCAGTGTTGTTACACCAGCACTCCAGTGTTGTTAGAACAGCACTCCAGTGTTGTTACACCAGCACCTCCAGTGTTGCTACACCAGCACCTCCAGTGTTATTACACCAGCACTCCAGTGTTGTTACACCAGCACCTCCATTGTTGTTACACCAGCACCTCCAGTGTTGTTACACCACCACTCCAGTGTTGTTACACCAGCACCTCCAGTGTTGTTACACCAGCACTCCAGTGTTGTTACACCAGCACCTCCAGTGTTGCTACACCAGCACCTCCAGTGTTATTACACCAGCACTCCAGTGTTGTTACACCAGCACCTCCAGTGTTATTACACCAGCACCTCCAGTGTTGTTACACCAACACCTCCAGTGTTGTTACACCAGCACCTCCAGTGTTATTACACCAGCACCTCCAGTGTTATTACACCAGCACTCCAGTGTTGTTACACCAGCACCTCCAGTGTTATTACACCAGCACTCCAGTGTTGTTACACCAGCACCTCCAGTGTTATTACACCAGCACCTCCAGTGTTGTTACACCAGCACCTCCAGTGTTGTTACACCAGCACCTCCATTGTTATTACACCAGCACCTCCAGTGTTGTTACACCAGCACCTCCAGTGGTGTTACACCAGCACCTCCAGTGTTGTTACACCAGCACCTCCAGTGTTGTTACACCAGCACCTCCAGTGTTGTTACACCAGCACCTCCAGTGTTATTACACCAGCACCTCCAGTGTTGTTACACCAGCACCTCCATTGTTGTTACACCAGCACCTCCATTGTTATTACACCAGCACCTCCAGTGTTGTTACACCAGCACCTCCAGTGTTGTTACACCAGCACCTCTAGTGTTGTTACACCAGCACTCCAGTGTTGTTACACCAGCACTCCAGTGTTGTTACACCAGCACCTCCAGTGTTGTTACACCAGCACCTCCAGTGTTGTTACACCAGCACCTCCAGTGTTGTTACACCAGCACCTCCAGTGTTGTTACACCAGCACCTCCAGTGTTGTTACACCAGCACCTCCAGTGTTGTTACACCAGCACCTCCATTGTTGTTACACCAGCACCTCCAGTGTTATTACACCAGCACCTCCAGTGTTGTTACACCAGCACCTCCAGTGTTGTTACACCAGCACCTCCAGTGCTATTACACCAGCACCTCCAGTGTTGTTACACCAGCACGTCCAGTGTTGTTACACCAGCACCTCCAGTGTTGTTACACCAGCACCTCCAGTGTTGTTACACCAGCACCTCCAGTGTTATTACACCAGCACCTCCAGTGTTGTTACACCAGCACCTCCAGTGTTGTTACACCAGCACCTCCAGTGTTGTTAAACCAGCACCTCCATTGTTGTTGCACCAGCACCTCCAGTGTTATTACACCAGCACCTCCAGTGTTGTTAAACCAGCACCTCCATTGTTGTTACACCAGCACCTCCAGTGTTATTACACCAGCACCTCCATTGTTGCTACACCAGCACCTCCAGCGTTGCCACACCAGCACCTCCAGCGTTGCCACACCAACACCTCCAGCGTTGCCACACCAGCACCTCCAGCGTTGCCACACCAGCACCTCCAGCGTTGCCACACCAGCACCTCCAGCGTTGCCACACCAGCACCTCCAGCGGTGCCACACCAGCACCTCCAGCGTTGCCACACCAGCACCTCCAGCGTTGCCACACCAGCACCTCCAGCGGTGCCACACCAGCACCTCCAGCGTTGCCACACCAGAACCTCCAGTGTTGAGAAATGGCCTGATGATACCGACAAGGTGTGGAAAAAGGCACTTATGTACAGTTCGGAACATTTATAAAAAGAAACGTTTCGCCCCAAGTGACTTCTTCAGTCCTAATACAGAGATATATATGTAAAACGTTGGCCAAGACCGGAGTCCTGGCACGGGTCTTAACCCTGCGATGACCCGTCTCTGGCTTCTGAGGGAGAAAGGGTTCTACTGACCCGTCTCTGGCTCCTGAGGGAGAAAGGGTTCTACTGACCCGTCTCTGGCTCCTGAGGGAGAAAGGGTTCTACTGACCCGTCTCTGGCTGCTGAGGGAGAAAGGGTTCTACTGACCCGTCTCTGGCTCCTGAGGGAGAAAGTGTTCTACTGATCCGTCTCTGGCTCCTGAGGGAGAAAGGGTTCTACTGACCCGTCTCTGGCTCCTGAGGGAGAAAGGGTTCTACTTACCCGTCTCTGGATCCTGAGGGAGAAAGGGTTCTATTGACCCGTCTCTGGCTCCTGAGGGAGAAAGCGTTCTACTGACCCGTCTCTGGCTCCTGATTAAGAAAGGGTTCTACTGACCCGTCTCTGGCTCCTGACGGAGAAAGGGTTCTACTGACCCGTCTCTGGCTCCTGAGGGAGAAAGGGTTCTACTGACCCGTCTCTGGATCCTGAGGGAGAAAGGGTTCTACTGACCCGTCTCTGGCTCCTGAGGGAGAAAGGGTTCTACTGACCCGTCTCTGGCTCCTGAGGGAGAAAGTGTTCTACTGACCCGTCCGTCTCTGGCTCCTGAGGGAGAAAGGGTTCTACTGACCCGTCTCTGGCTCCTGAGGGAGAAAGGGTTCTACTGACCCGTCTCTGGCTCCTGAGGGAGAAAGGGTTCTACTGACCCGTGTCTGGCTCCTGAGGGAGAAAAGGTTCTACTGACCCGTCTCTGGCTCCTGAGTGAGAAAGGGTTCTACTGACCCGTCTCTGGCTCCTGAGGGAGAAAGGGTTCTACTGACCCGTCTCTGGCTCCTGAGGGAGAAAGGGTTCTACTGACCCGTCTCTGGCTCCTGAGGGAGAAAGGGTTCTACTGACCCGTCTCTGGCTCCTGAGGGAGAAAGGGTTCTACTGACCCGTCTTTGGCTCCTGAGGGAGAAAGGGTTCTACTGACCCGTCTCTGGCTCCTGAGGGAGAAAGAGTTCTACTGACCCGTGTCTGGCTCCTGAGGGAGAAAGGGTTCTAATGACCCGTGTCTGGCTCCTGAGGGAGAAAGGGTTCTACTGACCCGTCTCTGGCTCCTGAGGGAGAAAGGGTTCTACTGACCCGTCTTTGGCTCCTGAGGGAGAAAGGGTTCTACTGACCCGTGTCTGGCTCCTGAGGGAGAAAGAGTTCTACTGACCCGTGTCTGGCTCCTGAGGGAGAAAGGGTTCTACTGACCCGTGTCTGGCTCCTGAGAGAGAAAGGGTTCTACTGACCCGTCTCTGGCTCCTGAGGGAGAAAGGGTTCTACTGACCCGTCTCTGGCTCCTGAGGGAGAAAGGGTTCTACTGACCCGTCTCTGGCTCCTGAGGGAGAAAGGGTTCTACTGACCCGTCTCTGGCTCCTGAGGGAGAAAGGGTTCTACTGACCCATCTCTGGCTCCTGAGGGAGAAAGGGTTTTACTGACCCGTCTCTGGCTCCTGAGGGAGAAAGGGTTCTACTGACCCGTCTCTGGCTCCTGAGGGAGAAAGGGTTCTACTGACCCGTCTCTGGCTCCTGAGGGAGAAAGGGTTTTACTGACCCGTCTCTGGCTCCTGAGGGAGAAAGGGTTCTACTGACCCGTGTCTGGCTCCTGAGGGAGAAAGGGTTCTACTGACCCGTCTCTGGCTCCTGAGGGAGAAAGGGTTCTACTGACCCGTCTCTGGCTCCTGAGGGAGAAAGGGTTCTACTGACCCGTTCTCAGTAGTAGTAACCAGTTACCAGTAACCAGTGTACCAGTAGTTGACTCACTACCAACCGTCTCTGCCTGAGTCACTGTCTGTATTCATATAGTGCTGACCACAGCAGTATTCAAAGACCCCCTCACATATGGGTACTGTGGGCGGCCTGTCAGTTATACGAGAGTGAGCAAGGAGATAGGCAGGCTGTTGGGCGCTCCCCACATTATCTGTAATTATACGTACTACCAGCCTACGTGAGTATTACTTTACCCTATCCACGTATCGAACTCCCACATGATACCGTCTCTGGCTCCTGAGGGAGAAAGGGTTCTACTGACCCGTCTCTGGCTCCTGAGGGAGAAAGGGTTCTACTGACCCGTCTCTGGCTCCTGAGGGAGAAAGGGTTCTACTGACCCGTCTCTGGCTCCTGAGGGAGAAAGGGTTCTACTGACCCGTTCTCAGTAGTAGTAACCAGTTACCAGTAACCAGTGTACCAGTAGTTGACTCACTACCAACCGTCTCTGCCTGAGTCACTGTCTGTATTCATATAGTGCTGACCACAGCAGTATTCAAAGACCCCCTCACATATGGGTACTGTGGGCGGCCTGTCAGTTATACGAGAGTGAGCAAGGAGA
>NC_091323.1:31522511-31580011 GCF_038502225.1 Cherax quadricarinatus | reverse complement strand
TAGTGGTAGCGGTGGTGGTGGAGGTAGTGGTAAGGTAGGTAGTGGTGGTATGTAGTAGTAGTGGTAGTGGAGTGGTAGTAGTGGTGGTGGTGGTGGTGGTGGTAGGTAGTAGTGGTAGGTGGTAGTAGTGTGGTGGTGGTGGTGGTGGCAGTGGTGGTGGCAGGTAGTGGAGTGGTGGTAGGTAGTGGCAGGTAGCGGTGGTAGGTAGTGGTGGTGGTGGTAGTATGGTAGGCAGTGGTGGTGGTAGGTAGTAGTAGTGGCAGTAGGTAGTAGTGGAGTAGGTAGTAGGTAGTGGTGGTAGTGGTGGTAGTAGTAGTAGTGGTGGAGGTAGTAGGTAGTGGTAGTGGTGGTAGTAGGTGGTGGTAGTAGTGGTAGGTGGTGGTGGTAGGTGGTAGTGGTGGTAGGTGGTAGTGGTGGTAGTAGTAGTAGTAGTGGTGGTGGTAGTAGTAGTAGTAGTAGTAGTAGTAGTGGTGGTAGTAGTAGTAGTGGTGGTAGTAGTAGTAGTAGTGGTGGTAGTAGTAGTAGCAGTAGTGGTGGTAGTAGTAGTGGTGGTAGTAGTAGTAGCAGTAGTGGTGGTAGTAGTAGTAGTAGTGGTGGTAGTAGTAGTAGTAGTAGTGGTAGTAGTAGTAGTAGTGGTGGTGGTAGTAGTAGTAGTAGTAGTAGTAGTAGTAGTAGTAGTAGTAGTAGTAGTAGTAGTAGTGGTAGTAACAGTAGTGGTAGTCGTAGTAATAGCAGTAGTAGTAATGGTAATAACTGTAGTGAGACGGGTTGGGTTAGAGAGGGACTTGTCAACAACTTGTCACAGTGGTCTCCAGAATGGGTAATGTCCTCTTGATAAACAATTTTGAAATAGTATAACTTCGTACTCATGACGGATACTGTTACTGAGAGTAACATTCCGGCAGCTTCTATACACTCTCGCCGCTTTAAATCATCTTCATCAATGACCAGTCTAGCCTCACTGAATTTCGTGAGGTAATCAGCACCTTTGGTGTTGCTCGTGCTGACAGCAGACATACAGACCACCACTAAACACACCTCTGGTTAATTTTTTACAGATGATACCAAAGAAGTATATAAATTATCTTACTTTAAGCCGCAAGAAAACCACAATCAACCTGTCGGTACTGTTTACCATTATTATATTCACAAACAATATCTTCTCATGGGCACCTTGAAATATCACAATGCCAAACAACACTATAAGAAACACCTAAAACACCCAGGAATAAATATGCTAGATGGTATTTCATTTAGAAAACACAATAAAGCATCTACAGACAATGGAAGGGATGACTGTGACAGCTTCCTGAACAAGAGTAGCAATGTCAGTGATACTTTGAAAATCACTTGTACTCTCATAACATGAGTACTTTTGTGCTAACAGCGGCGGTCATGCAAGCAGAGGTTATTTGCAACGTGCAGGGAATCAGTACAGTATCCATACTGTTGAAAGGTTGTGAAGTACATGGGCGAAGAGAGAGAGAGAGAGAGAGAGAGAGAGAGAGAGAGAGAGAGAGAGAGAGAGAGAGAGAGAGAGAGATAATAACTTACTGGTGTGGAGAAAGATAGTATAAAATTCTAACACATGGATAAGGTCAACAGGGTTCTTCCCTACAGTGACCTGCTGATAACTGAGATAATGAAGAAGCTTACTGGTAGGAACTTTATCTAAGTTATAGAAGCCTTTGTTCTGCTTCAGAGTGTTGTCTGACATGCTTCATTACTGATGATTCCACAACACTGTGTTTCAGTGTCTTCTACATCAGTGAATATTGTGTTTCAATGTTTCAATGCCAGTAAGTGTTGTGTCATGGTGGTGACCAGGTGGTCTACCTGCAGAGTGTGTTCCAGGGGGTCAACGCCCCCACGGCCCCGGTCCATGACCAGGCTGTGGAAGCCTCTGTGTTCTAAGGTGGTTCATTCTGTCATCTCTAACATATTGATGCGCCGCTCACCAGAGGGCAACTACACGAGACATTACTTGCCTCAAGAGTTCCCTGGCTGTAGTACACTTGCCTCAAGTGTTCCCTGGCTGTAGTACACTTGCCTCAAGTGTTCCCTGGCTGTAGTACACTTGCCTCAAGTGTTCCCTGGCTGTAGTACACTTGCCTCAAGTGTTCCCTGGCTGTAGTACACTTGCCTCAAGTGTTCCCTGGCTGTAGTACACTTGCCTCAAGTGTTCCCTGGCTGTAGTACACTTGCCTCAAGTGTTCCCTGGCTGTAGTACACTTGCATCAAGTGTTCCCTGGCTGTAGTACACTTGTTCCCTGGCTGTAGTACACTTGCCTCAATTGTTCCCTGGCTGTAGTACACTCAAGTGTTCCCTGGCTGTAGTACACTTGCCTCAAGTGTTCCCTGGCTGTAGTACACTTGCCTCAAGTGTTCCCTGGCTGTAGTACACTTGCCTCAAGTGTTCCCTGGCTGTAGTACACTTGCCTCAAGTGTTCCCTGGCTGTAGTACACTTGCCTCAAGTGTTCCCTGGCTGTAGTACACTTGCCTCAAGTGTTCCCTGGCTGTAGTTGCCTCAAGTGTTGGCTGTAGTACACTTGCCTCAAGTGTTCCCTGGCTGTAGTACACTTGCCTCAAGTGTTCCCTGGCTGTAGTACACTTGCCTCAAGTGTTCCCTGGCTGTAGTACACTTGCCTCAAGTGTTCCCTGGCTGTAGTACACTTGCCTCAAGTGTTCCCTGGCTGTAGTACACTTGCCTCAAGTGTTCCCTGGCTGTAGTACACTTGCCTCAAGTGTTCCCTGGCTGTAGTACACTTGCCTCAAGTGTTCCCTGGCTGTAGTACACTTGCCTCAAGTAGTACACTTGCCTCAAGTGTTCCTGGCTGTAGTACACTTGCCTCAAGTGTTCCCTGGCTGTAGTACACTTGCCTCAAGTGTTCCCTGGCTGTAGTACACTTGCCTCAAGTGTTCCCTGGCTGTAGTACACTTGCCTCAAGTGTTCCCTGGCTGTAGTACACTTGCCTCAAGTGTTCACTGGCTGTAGTACACTTGCCTCAAGTGTTCCCTGGCTGTAGTACACTTGCCTCAAGTGTTCCCTGGCTGTAGTACACTTGCCTCAAGTGTTCCCTGGCTGTAGTACACTTGCCTCAAGTGTTCCCTGGCTGTAGTACACTTGCCTCAAGTGTTCCTGGCTGTAGTACACTTGCCTCAAGTGTTCCCTGGCTGTAGTACACTTGCCTCAAGTGTTCCCTGGCTGTAGTACACTTGCCTCAAGTGTTCCTGGCTGTAGTACACTTGCCTCAAGTGTTCCCTGGCTGTAGTACACTTGCCTCAAGTGTTCCCTGGCTGTAGTACACTTGCCTCCCTGGCTGTAGTACACTTGCCTCAAGTGTTCCTGGCTGTAGTACACTTGCCTCAAGTGTTCCTGGCTGTAGTACACTTGCCTCAAGTGTTCCCTGGCTGTAGTACACTTGCCTCAAGTGTTCCTGGCTGTAGTACACTTGCCTCAAGTGTTCCTGGCTGTAGTACACTTGCCTCAAGTGTTCCCTGGCTGTAGTACACTTGCCTCAAGTGTTCCCTGGCTGTAGTACACTTGCCTCAAGTGTTCCCTGGCTGTAGTACACTTGCCTCAAGTGTTCCTGGCTGTAGTACACTTGCCTCAAGTGTTCCTGGGTGTAGTACACTTGCCTCATGTGTTCCCTGGCTGTAGTACACTTGCCTCAAGTGTTCCCTGGCTGTAGTACACTTGCCTCAAGTGTTCCTGGCTGTAGTACACTTGCCTCAAGTGTTCCCTGGCTGTAGTACACTTGCCTCAAGTGTTCCCTGGCTGTAGTACACTTGCCTCAAGTGTTCCCTGGCTGTAGTACACTTGCCTCAAGTGTTCCTGGCTGTAGTACACTTGCCTCAAGTGTTCCTGGCTGTAGTACACTTGCCTCAAGTGTTCCCTGGCTGTAGTACACTTGCCTCAAGTGTTCCTGGCTGTAGTACACTTGCCTCAAGTGTTCCTGGCTGTAGTACACTTGCCTCAAGTGTTCCCTGGCTGTAGTACACTTGCCTCAAGTGTTCCCTGGCTGTAGTACACTTGCCTCAAGTGTTCCCTGGCTGTAGTACACTTGCCTCAAGTGTTCCTGGCTGTAGTACACTTGCCTCAAGTGTTCCTGGGTGTAGTACACTTGCCTCAAGTGTTCCCTGGCTGTAGTACACTTGCCTCAAGTGTTCCCTGGCTGTAGTACACTTGCCTCAAGTGTTCCTGGCTGTAGTACACTTGCCTCAAGTGTTCTCTGGCTGTAGTACACTTGCCTCAAGTGTTCCCTGGCTATAGTACACTTGCCTCAAGTGTTACCTGGCTGTAGTACACTTGCCTCAAGTGTTCCCTGGCTGTAGTACACTTGCCTCAAGTGTTCCCTGGCTGTAGTACACTTGCCTCAAGTGTTCCCTGGCTGTAGTACACTTGCCTCAAGTGTTCCCTGGCTGTAGTACACTTGCCTCAAGTGTTCCCTGGCTGTAGTACACTTGCCTCAAGTGTTCCCTGGCTGTAGTACACTTGCCTCAAGTGTTCCCTGGCTGTAGTACACTTGCCTCAAGTGTTCCCTGGCTGTAGTACACTTGCCTCAAGTGTTCCCTGGCTGTAGTACACTTGCCTCAAGTGTTCCCTGGCTGTAGTACACTTGCCTCAAGTGTTCCCTGGCTGTAGTACACTTGCCTCAAGTGTTCCCTGGCTGTAGTACACTTGCCTCAAGTGTTCCCTGGCTGTAGTACACTTGCCTCAAGTGTTCCCTGGCTGTAGTACACTTGCCTCAAGTGTTCCCTGGCTGTAGTACACTTGCCTCAAGTGTTCCCTGGCTGTAGTACACTTGCCTCAAGTGTTCCCTGGCTGTAGTACACTTGCCTCAAGTGTTCCCTGGCTGTAGTACACTTGCCTCAAGTGTTCCCTGGCTGTAGTACACTTGCCTCAAGTGTTCCCTGGCTGTAGTACACTTGCCTCAAGTGTTCCCTGGCTGTAGTACACTTGCCTCAAGTGTTCCCTGGCTGTAGTACACTTGCCTCAAGTGTTCCCTGGCTGTAGTACACTTGCCTCAAGTGTTCCCTGGCTGTAGTACACTTGCCTCAAGTGTTCCCTGGCTGTAGTACACTTGCCTCAAGTGTTCCCTGGCTGTAGTACACTTGCCTTAAGTGTTCCCTGGCTGTAGTACACTTGCCTCAAGTGTACACTTGCCTCAAGTGTTCCCTGGCTGTAGTACACTTGCCTCAAGTGTTCCCTGGCTGTAGTACACTTGCCTCAAGTGTTCCCTGGCTGTAGTACACTTGCCTCAAGTGTTCCCTGGCTGTAGTACACTTGCCTCAAGTGTTCCCTGGCTGTAGTACACTTGCCTCAAGTGTTCCCTGGCTGTAGTACACTTGCCTCAAGTGTTCCCTGGCTGTAGTACACTTGCCTCAAGTGTTCCCTTGCCTCAAGTGTTCCCTGGCTGTAGTACACTTGCCTCAAGTGTTCCCTGGCTGTAGTACACTTGCCTCAAGTGTTCCCTGGCTGTAGTACACTTGCCTCAAGTGTTCCCTGGCTGTAGTACACTTGCCTCAAGTGTTCCCTGGCTGTAGTACACTTGCCTCAAGTGTTCCCTGGCTGTAGTACACTTGCCTCAAGTGTTCCCTGGCTGTAGTACACTTGCCTCAAGTGTTCCCTGGCTGTAGTACACTTGCCTCAAGTGTTCCCTGGCTGTAGTACACTTGCCTCAAGTGTTCCCTGGCTGTAGTACACTTGCCTCAAGTGTTCCCTGGCTGTAGTACACTTGCCTCAAGTGTTCCCTGGCTGTAGTACACTTGCCTCAAGTGTTCCCTGGCTGTAGTACACTTGCCTCAAGTGTTCCCTGGCTGTAGTACACTTGCCTCAAGTGTTCCCTGGCTGTAGTACACTTGCCTCAAGTGTTCCCTGGCTGTAGTACACTTGCCTCAAGTGTTCCCTGGCTGTAGTACACTTGCCTCAAGTGTTCCCTGGCTGTAGTACACTTGCCTCAAGTGTTCCCTGGCTGTAGTACACTTGCCTCAAGTGTTCCCTGGCTGTAGTACACTTGCCTCAAGTGTTCCCTGGCTGTAGTACACTTGCCTCAAGTGTTCCCTGGCTGTAGTACACTTGCCTCAAGTGTTCCCTGGCTGTAGTACACTTGCCTCAAGTGTTCCCTGGCTGTAGTACACTTGCCTCAAGTGTTCCCTGGCTGTAGTACACTTGCCTCAAGTGTTCCCTGGCTGTAGTACACTTGCCTCAAGTGTTCCCTGGCTGTAGTACACTTGCCTCAAGTGTTCCCTGGCTGTAGTACACTTGCCTCAAGTGTTCCCTGGCTGTAGTACACTTGCCTCAAGTGTTCCCTGGCTGTAGTACACTTGCCTCAAGTGTTCCCTGGCTGTAGTACACTTGCCTCAAGTGTTCCCTGGCTGTAGTACACTTGCCTCAAGTGTTCCCTGGCTGTAGTACACTTGCCTCAAGTGTTCCCTGGCTGTAGTACACTTGCCTCAAGTGTTCCCTGGCTGTAGTACACTTGCCTCAAGTGTTCCCTGGCTGTAGTACACTTGCCTCAAGTGTTCCCTGGCTGTAGTACACTTGCCTCAAGTGTTCCCTGGCTGTAGTACACTTGCCTCAAGTGTTCCCTGGCTGTAGTACACTTGCCTCAAGTGTTCCCTGGCTGTAGTACACTTGCCTCAAGTGTTCCCTGGCTGTAGTACACTTGCCTCAAGTGTTCCCTGGCTGTAGTACACTTGCCTCAAGTGTTCCCTGGCTGTAGTACACTTGCCTCAAGTGTTCCCTGGCTGTAGTACACTTGCCTCAAGTGTTCCCTGGCTGTAGTACACTTGCCTCAAGTGTTCCCTGGCTGTAGTACACTTGCCTCAAGTGTTCCCTGGCTGTAGTACACTTGCCTCAAGTGTTCCCTGGCTGTAGTACACTTGCCTCAAGTGTTCCCTGGCTGTAGTACACTTGCCTCAAGTGTTCCTGGCTGTAGTACACTTGCCTCAAGTGTTCCCTGGCTGTAGTACACTTGCCTCAAGTGTTCCTGGCTGTAGTACACTTGCCTCAAGTGTTCCCTGGCTGTAGTACACTTGCCTCAAGTGTTCCCTGGCTGTAGTACACTTGCCTCAAGTGTTCCCTGGCTGTAGTACACTTGCCTCAAGTGTTCCCTGGCTGTAGTACACTTGCCTCAAGTGTTCCCTGGCTGTAGTACACTTGCCTCAAGTGTTCCCTGGCTGTAGTACACTTGCCTCAAGTGTTCCCTGGCTGTAGTACACTTGCCTCAAGTGTTCCCTGGCTGTAGTACACTTGCCTCAAGTGTTCCCTGGCTGTAGTACACTTGCCTCAAGTGTTCCCTGGCTGTAGTACACTTGCCTCAAGTGTTCCCTGGCTGTAGTACACTTGCCTCAAGTGTTCCCTGTCTGTAGTACACTTGCCTCAAGTGTTCCCTGGCTGTAGTACACTTGCCTCAAGTGTTCCCTGGCTGTAGTACACTCACACACTGCAGATATTCTCAAGTTATGAGGAAGAAACAAATATTGGAACCCACATAAAATAACCTTCTGGATGCCGGACATTATTGTTTAAGACAGTTTAATGTGTCCAGACCACTCAGTGTTAACAGACCACTCAGTGTTAACAGACCACTCAGTCTTAACAGACCACTCAGTGTTAACAGACCACTCAGTGTTAACAGACCACTCAGTGTTAACAGACCACTCAGTCTTAACAGACCACTCAGTGTTAACAGACCACTCAGTCTTAACAGACCACTCAGTGTAACAGACCACTCAGTGTTAACAGACCACTCAGTGTTAACAGACCACTCAGTCTTAACAGACCACTCAGTGTTAACAGACCACTCAGTCTTAACAGACCACTCAGTGTTAACAGACCACTCAGTGTTAACAGACCACTCAGTGTTAACAGACCACTCAGTCTTAACAGACCACTCAGTGTTAACAGACCACTCAGTGTTAACAGACCACTCAGTGTTAACAGACCACTCAGTGTTAACAGACCACTCAGTCTTAACAGACCACTCAGTGTTAACAGACCACTCAGTGTTAACAGACCACTCAGTGTTAACATACCACTCAGTGTTAACAGACCACTCACTTAACAGACCACTCAGTGTTAACAGACCACTCAGTGTTAACAGACCACTCAGTGTTAACAGACCACTCAGTTAACAGACCACTCAGTGTTACCACTCAGTGACCACTCAGTGTTAACAGACCACTCAGTCTTAACAGACCACTCAGTGTTAACAGACCACTCAGTGTTAACAGACCACTCAGTGTTAACAGACCACTCAGTCTTAACAGACCACTCAGTGTTAACAGACCACTCAGTGTTAACAGACCACTCAGTCTTAACAGACCACTCAGTGTTAACAGACCACTCAGTGTTAACAGACCACTCAGTGTTAACAGACCACTCAGTGTTAACAGACCACTCAGTGTTAACAGACCACTCAGTGTTAACAGACCACTCAGTCAGTTAACAGACCACTCAGTGTTAACAGACCACTCAGTGTTAACAGACCACTCAGTGTTAACAGACCACTCAGTGTTAACAGACCACTCAGTGTTAACAGACCACTCAGTGTTAACAGACCACTCAGTGTTAACAGACCACTCAGCGTTAACAGACCACTCAGTGTTAACAGACCACTCAGTGTTAACAGACCACTCAGTGTTAACAGACCACTCAGTGTTAACAGACCACTCAGTCAGTGTTAACAGACCACTCAGTGTTAACAGACCACTCAGTGTTAACAGACCACTCAGTGTTAACAGACCACTCAGTGTTAACAGACCACTCAGTGTTAACAGACCACTCAGTGTTAACAGACCACTCAGTGTTAACAGACCACTCAGTGTTAACAGACCACTCAGTGTTAACAGACCACTCAGTCTTAACAGACCACTCAGTGTTAACAGACCACTCAGTGTTAACAGACCACTCAGTGTTAACAGACCACTCAGTGTTAACAGACCACTCAGTGTTAACAGACCACTCAGTCTTAACAGACCACTCAGTCTTAACAGACCACTCAGTGTTAACAGACCACTCAGTCTTAACAGACCACTCAGTGTTAACAGTGTTAACAGACCACTTAACAGACCACTCAGTGTTAACAGACCACTCAGACCACTCAGTGTTAACAGACCACTCACTCAGTCTTAACAGACCACTCAGTGTTAACAGACCACTCAGTCTTAACAGACCACTCAGTCTTAACAGACCACTCAGTGTTAACAGACCACTCAGTCTTAACAGACCACTCAGTGTTAACAGACCACTCAGTCTTAACAGACCACTCAGTCTTAACAGACCACTCAGTGTTAACAGACCACTCAGTCTTAACAGACCACTCAGTGTTAACAGACCACTCAGTGTTAACAGACCACTCAGTCTTAACAGACCACTCAGTGTTAACAGACCACTCAGTCTTAACAGACCACTCAGACCACTCAGTCTTAACAGACCACTCAGTGTTAACAGACCACTCAGACCACTGTCTTAACAGACCACTCAGTCTTAACAGACCACTCAGTCTTAACAGACCACTCAGTCTTAACAGACCACTCAGTCTTAACAGACCACTCAGTCTTAACAGACCACTCAGTCTTAACAGACCACTCAGTCTTAACAGACCACTCAGTGTTAACAGACCACTCAGTGTTAACAGACCACTCAGTGTTAACAGACCACTCAGTGTTAACAGACCACTCAGTGTTAACAGACCACTCAGTCTTAACAGACCACTCAGTGTTAACAGACCACTCAGTGTTAACAGACCACTCAGTGTTAACAGACCACTCAGTGTTAACAGACCACTCAGTGTTAACAGACCACTCAGTGTTAACAGACCACTCAGTCTTAACAGACCACTCAGTGTTAACAGACCACTCAGTGTTAACAGACCACTCAGTCTTAACAGACCACTCAGTGTTAACAGACCACTCAGTGTTAACAGACCACTCAGTCTTAACAGACCACTCAGTGTTAACAGACCACAGTAACAGACCACTCAGTGTTAACAGTCAGTTAACAGACCACTCAGTCTTAACAGACCACTCAGTCTTAACAGACCACTCAGTGTTAACAGACCACTCAGTGTTAACAGACCACTCAGTCTTAACAGACCACTCAGTGTTAACAGACCACTCAGTCTTAACAGACCACTCAGTCTTAACAGACCACTCAGTGTTAACAGACCACTCAGTGTTAACAGACCACTCAGTGTTAACAGACCACTCAGTGTTAACAGACCACTCAGTGTTAACAGACCACTCAGTCTTAACAGACCACTCAGTCTTAACAGACCACTCAGTCTTAACAGACCACTCAGTCTTCAGACCACTCAGTTAACAGACCACTCAGTGTTAACAGACCACTCAGTCTTAACAGACCACTCAGTGTTAACAGACCACTCAGTGTTAACAGACCACTCAGTCAGTGTTAACAGACCACTCAGTGTTAACAGACCACTCAGTCAGTCTTAACAGACCACTCAGTGTTAACAGACCACTCAGTCTTAACAGACCACTCAGTGTTAACAGACCACAGACCACTCAGTCTTCAGTAACAGACCACTCAGTCTTAACAGACCACTCAGTGTTAACAGACCACTCAGTGTTAACAGACCACTCAGTGTTAACAGACCACTCAGTGTTAACAGACCACTCAGTGTTAACAGACCACTCAGTAAACAGACCACTCCGTGTTAACAGACCACTCAGTGTTAACAGACCACTCAGTGTTAACAGACCACTCAGTGTTAACAGACCACTCAGTGTTAACAGACCACTCAGTGTTAACAGACCACTCAGTCAGTTAACAGACCACTCAGTGTAAACAGACCACTCAGTGTTAACAGACCACTGAGTGTTAGCAGACCATTCAGTGTAAACAGACCACTCAGTGTAAACAGACCACTCAGTGTAACAGACCACTCAGTGTTACCAGACCACTGAGTGTTAACAGACCACTGAGTGTAAACAGACCACTGAGTGTTAACAGTCAGTTAACAGACCACTCAGTGTTAACAGACCACTCAGTGTTAACAGACCACTCAGTGTTAACAGACCACTCAGTGTTAACAGACCACTCAGTGTTAACAGACCACTCAGTGTTAACAGACCACTCAGTGTTAACAGACCACTCAGTGTTAACAGACCACTCAGTGTTAACAGACCACTCAGTGTAAACAGACCACTCAGTGTTAACAGACCACTCAGTGTTAACAGACCACTCAGTGTTAACAGACCACTCAGTGTAAACAGACCACTCAGTGTTAACAGACCACTCAGTGTTAACAGACCACTCAGTGTTAACAGACCACTCAGTGTTAACAGACCACTCAGTGTTAACAGACCACTCAGTGTTAACAGACCACTCAGTGTTAACAGACCACTCAGTGTTAACAGACCACTCAGTGTTAACAGACCACTCAGTGTTAACAGACCACTCAGTGTTAACAGACCACTCAGTGTTAACAGACCACTCAGTGTTAACAGACCACTCAGTGTTAACAGACCACTCAGTGTTAACAGACCACTCAGTGTTAACAGACCACTCAGTGTTAACAGACCACTCAGTGTTAACAGACCACTCAGTGTTAACAGACCACTCAGTGTTAACAGACCACTCAGTGTTAACAGACCACTCAGTGTTAACAGACCACTCAGTGTTAACAGACCACTCAGTGTTAACAGACCACTCAGTGTTAACAGACCACTCAGTGTTAACAGACCACTCAGTGTTAACAGACCACTCAGTGTTAACAGACCACTCAGTGTTAACAGACCACTCAGTGTTAACAGACCACTCAGTGTTAACAGACCACTCAGTGTTAACAGACCACTCAGTGTTAACAGACCACTCAGTGTTAACAGACCACTCAGTGTTAACAGACCACTCAGTGTTAACAGACCACTCAGTGTTAACAGACCACTCAGTGTTAACAGACCACTCAGTCTTAACAGACCACTCAGACCACTCAGTCTTAACAGACCACTCAGTGTTAACAGACCACTCAGTGTTAACAGACCACTCAGTGTTAACAGACCACTCAGTGTTAACAGACCACTCAGTGTTAACAGACCACTCAGTGTTAACAGACCACTCAGTGTTAACAGACCACTCAGTGTTAACAGACCACTCAGTGTAAACAGACCACTCAGTGTAAACAGACCACTCAGTGGAAACAGACCACTCAGTGTTAACAGACCACTCAGGTAACAGACCACTAAACAGACTCACTCAGACCACTCAGTCTTAACAGACCACTCAGTGTTAACAGACCACTCAGTGTTAACAGACCACTCAGTGTTAACAGACCACTCAGTGTTAACAGACCACTCAGTGTTAACAGACCACTCAGTTAACAGACCACTCAGTGTTAACAGACCACTCAGTGTTAACAGACCACTCAGTGTTAACAGACCACTCAGTGTTAACAGACCACTCAGTCTTAACAGACCACTCAGTGTTAACAGACCACTCAGTGTTAACAGACCACTCAGTCTTAACAGACCACTCAGTGTTAACAGACCACTCAGTGTTAACAGACCACTCAGTGTTAACAGACCACTCAGTGTTAACAGACCACTCAGTGTTAACAGACCACTCAGTGTTAACAGACCACTCAGTCTTAACAGACCACTCAGTGTTAACAGACCACTCAGTCTTAACAGACCACTCAGTGTTAACAGACCACTCAGTCTTAACAGACCACTCAGTGTTAACAGACCACTCAGTGTTAACAGACCACTCAGTGTTAACAGACCACTCAGTGTTAACAGACCACTCAGTGTTAACAGACCACTCAGTGTTAACAGACCACTCAGTTAACAGACCACTCAGTGTTAACAGACCACTCAGTGTTAACAGACCACTCAATGTTAACAGACCACTCAGTGTTAACAGACCACTCAGTGTTAACAGACCACTCAGTGTTAACAGACCACTCAGTGTTAACAGACCACTCAGTGTTAACAGACCACTCAGTGTTAACAGACCACTCAGTGTTAACAGACCACTCAGTGTTAACAGACCACTCAGTGTTAACAGACCACTCAGTCTTAACAGACCACTCAGTGTTAACAGACCACTCAGTGTTAACAGACCACTCAGTGTTAACCGACCACTCAGTGTTAACAGACCACTCAGTGTTAACAGACCACTCAGTGTTAACAGACCACTCAGTCTTAACAGACCACTCAGTGTTAACAGACCACTCAGTCTTAACAGACCACTCAGTGTTAACAGACCACTCAGTGTTAACAGACCACTCAGTGTTAACAGACCACTCAGTGTTAACAGACCACTCAGTGTTAACAGACCACTCAGTGTTAACAGACCACTCAGTGTTAACAGACCACTCAGTGTTAACAGACCACTCAGTGTTAACAGACCACTCAGTGTTAACAGACCACTCAGTGTTAACAGACCACTCAGTGTTAACAGACCACTCAGTGTTAACAGACCACTCAGTGTTAACAGACCACTCAGTGTTAACAGACCACTCAGTGTTAACAGACCACTCAGTCTTAACAGACCACTCAGTGTTAACAGACCACTCAGTGTTAACAGACCACTCAGTGTTAACAGACCACTCAGTCTTAACAGACCACTCAGTGTTAACAGACCACTCAGTGTTAACAGACCACTCAGTGTTAACAGACCACTCAGTGTTAACAGACCACTCAGTGTTAACAGACCACTCAGTGTTAACAGACCACTCAGTGTTAACAGACCACTCAGTGTTAACAGACCACTCAGTGTTAACAGACCACTCAGTGTTAACAGACCACTCAGTCTTAACAGACCACTCAGTGTTAACAGACCACTCAGTGTTAACAGACCACTCAGTGTTAACAGACCACTCAGTCTTAACAGACCACTCAGTGTTAACAGACCACTCAGTGTTAACAGACCACTCAGTGTTAACAGACCACTCAGTGTTAACAGACCACTCAGTCTTAACAGACCACTCACTTAACAGACCACTCAGTGTTAACAGACCACTCAGTGTTAACAGACCACTCAGTGTTAACAGACCACTCAGTGTTAACAGACCACTCAGTGTTAACAGACCACTCAGTGTTAACAGACCACTCAGTGTTAACAGACCACTCAGTGTTAACAGACCACTCAGTGTTAACAGACCACTCAGTGTTAACAGACCACTCAGTGTTAACAGACCACTCAGTGTTAACCGACCACTCAGTGTTAACAGACCACTCAGTCTTAACAGACCACTCAGTGTTAACAGACCACTCAGTGTTAACAGACCACTCAGTGTTAACAGACCACTCAGTGTTAACAGACCACTCAGTGTTAACCGACCACTCAGTGTTAACAGACCACTCAGTGTTAACAGACCACTCAGTGTTAACAGACCACTCAGTGTTAACAGACCACTCAGTGTTAACAGACCACTCAGTCTTAACAGACCACTCAGTGTTAACAGACCACTCAGTGTTAACAGACCACTCAGTGTTAACAGACCACTCAGTGTTAACAGACCACTCAGTCTTAACAGACCACTCAGTGTTAACAGACCACTCAGTGTTAACAGACCACTCAGTGTTAACAGACCACTCAGTGTTAACAGACCACTCAGTGTTAACAGACCACTCAGTGTTAACAGACCACTCAGTGTTAACAGACCACTCAGTGTTAACAGACCACTCAGTGTTAACAGACCACTCAGTGTTAACAGACCACTCAGTGTTAACAGACCACTCAGTGTTAACAGACCACTCAGTGTTAACAGACCACTCAGTCTTAACAGACCACTCAGTGTTAACAGACCACTCAGTGTTAACAGACCACTCAGTGTTAACAGACCACTCAGTGTTAACAGACCACTCAGTGTTAACAGACCACTCAGTGTTAACAGACCACTCAGTGTTAACAGACCACTCAGTGTTAACAGACCACTCAGTGTTAACAGACCACTCAGTGTTAACAGACCACTCAGTGTTAACAGACCACTCAGTGTTAACAGACCACTCAGTCTTAACAGACCACTCAGTGTTAACAGACCACTCAGTGTTAACAGACCACTCAGTGTTAACAGACCACTCAGTCTTAACAGACCACTCAGTGTTAACAGACCACTCAGTGTTAACAGACCACTCAGTGTTAACAGACCACTCAGTCTTAACAGACCACTCAGTGTTAACAGACCACTCAGTGTTAACAGACCACTCAGTGTTAACAGACCACTCAGTCTTAACAGACCACTCAGTGTTAACAGACCACTCAGTGTTAACAGACCACTCAGTGTTAACAGACCACTCAGTCTTAACAGACCACTCAGTGTTAACAGACCACTCAGTGTTAACAGACCACTCAGTGTTAACAGACCACTCAGTCTTAAAAGACCACTCAGTCAGTCTTAACAGACCACTCAGTGTTAACAGACCACTCAGTCAGTTAACAGACCACTCAGTGTTAACAGACCACTCAGTATTAACAGACCACTCAGTGTTAACAGACCACTCAGTGTTAACAGACCACTCAGTGTTAACAGACCACTCAGTGTTAACAGACCACTCAGTGTTAACAGACCACTCAGTGTTAACAGACCACTCAGTGTTAACAGACCACTCAGTGTTAACAGACCACTCAGCGTTAACAGACCACTCAGTGTTAACAGACCACTCAGTGTTAACAGACCACTCAGTGTTAACAGACCACTCAGCGTTAACAGACCACTCAGTCTTAACAGACCACTCAGTGTTAACAGACCACTCAGTGTTAACAGACCACTAACAGACCACTCGTTAACAGACCACTCAGCGTTAACAGACCACTCAGTGTTAACAGACCACTCAGTGTTAACAGACCACTCAGTGTTAACAGACCACTCAGCGTTAACAGACCACTCAGTCTTAACAGACCACTCAGTGTTAACAGACCACTCAGTGTTAACAGACCACTCAGTGTTAACAGACCACTCAGTCTTAACAGACCACTCAGTGTTAACAGACCACTCAGTCTTAACAGACCACTCAGTGTTAACAGACCACTCAGTGTTAACAGACCACTCAGTGTTAACAGACCACTCAGTGTTAACAGACCACTCAGTGTTAACAGACCACTCAGTGTTAACAGACCACTCAGTGTTAACAGACCACTCAGCGTTAACAGACCACTCAGTGTTAACAGACCACTCAGTGTTAACAGACCACTCAGTGTTAACAGACCACTCAGCGTTAACAGACCACTCAGTGTTAACAGACCACTCAGTGTTAACAGACCACTCAGTGTTAACAGACCACTCAGCGTTAACAGACCACTCAGTGTTAACAGACCACTCAGTGTTAACAGACCACTCAGTGTTAACAGACCACTCAGTCTTAACAGACCACTCAGTGTTAACAGACCACTCAGTGTTAACAGACCACTCAGTGTTAACAGACCACTCAGTCTTAACAGACCACTCAGTCTTAACAGACCACTCAGTGTTAACAGACCACTCAGTGTTAACAGACCACTCAGTGTTAACAGACCACTCAGTCTTAACAGACCACTCAGTGTTAACAGACCACTCAGTGTTAACAGACCACTCAGTGTTAACAGACCACTCAGTCTTAACAGACCACTCAGTGTTAACAGACCACTCAGTGTTAACAGACCACTCAGTGTTAACAGACCACTCAGTCTTAACAGACCACTCAGTGTTAACAGACCACTCAGTGTTAACAGACCACTCAGTCTTAACAGACCACTCAGTGTTAACAGACCACTCAGTGTTAACAGACCACTCAGTGTTAACAGACCACTCAGTCTTAACAGACCACTCAGTGTTAACAGACCACTCAGTCTTAATAGACCACTCAGTGTTAACAGACCACTCAGTCTTAACAGACCACTCAGTCTTAACAGACCACTCAGTGTTAACAGACCACTCAGTCTTAATAGACCACTCAGTCTTAACAGACCACTCAGTGTTAACAGACCACTCAGTGTTAACAGACCACTCAGTGTTAACAGACCACTCAGTGTTAACATACCACTCAGTGTTAACAGACCACTCAGTGTTAACAGACCACTCAGTGTTAACAGACCACTCAGTGTTAACAGACCACTCAGTGTTAACAGACCACTCAGTGTAACAGACCACTCAGTCTTAACAGACCGCTCAGTCTTAACAGACCACTCAGTGTTAACAGACCACTCCGTCTTAACAGACCACTCAGTCTTAACAGACCACTCAGTGTTAACAGACCACTCAGTGTTAACAGACCACTCAGTCTTAACAGACCACTCAGTCTTAACAGACCACTCAGTCTTAACAGACCACTCAGGCTTAACAGACCACTCAGTGTTAACAGACCACTCAGTGTTAACAGACCACTCAGTGTTAACAGACCACTCAGTCTTAACAGACCACTCAGTGTTAACAGACCACTCAGTGTTAACAGACCACTCAGTGTTAACAGACCACTCAGTCTTAACAGACCACTCAGTCTTAACAGACCACTCAGTGTTAACAGACCACTCAGTCTTAACAGACCACTCAGTCTTAACAGACCACTCAGTCTTAACAGACCACTCAGTCTTAACAGACCACTCAGTGTTAACAGACCACTCAGTCTTAACAGACCACTCAGTCTTAACAGACCACTCAGTCTTAACAGACCACTCAGTCTTAACAGACCACTCAGTCTTAACAGACCACTCAGTGTTAACAGACCACTCAGTGTTAACAGACCACTCAGTGTTAACAGACCACTCAGTCTTAACAGACCACTCAGTCTTAACAGACCACTCAGTCTTAACAGACCACTCAGTGTTAACAGACCACTCAGTGTTAACAGACCACTCAGTCTTAACAGACCACTCAGTCTTAACAGACCACTCAGTCTTAACAGACCACTCAGTGTTAACAGACCACTCAGTCTTAGCAGACCACTCAGTCTTAACAGACCACTCAGTGTTAACAGACCACTCAGTCTTAACAGACCACTCAGTCTTAAAAGACCACTCAGTGTTAACAGACCACTCAGTGTAAACAGACCACTCAGTGTTAACAGACCACTCAGTGTTAACAGACCACTCAGTGTAAACAGACCACTCAGTGTAAACAGACCACTCAGTGTAAACAGACCACTCAGTGTTAACAGACCACTCAGTGTTAACAGACCACTTAGTGTTAACAGACCACTCAGTGTAAACAGACCACTCAGCGTTAACAGACCACTTAGTGTTAACAGACCACTCAGTGTTAACAGACCACTCAGTGTTAACAGACCACTCAGTGTAAACAGACCATTCAGTGTAAACAGACCACTCAGTGTAAACAGACCACTCTGTGTTAACAGACCACTCAGTGTTAACAGACCACTCAGTGTGAGCAGACCACTGAGTGTTAACAGACCACTCAGTGTAAACAGACCACTCAGTGTAAACAGACCACTCAGTGTAAACAGACCACTCAGTGTAAACAGACCACTCAGTGTAAGCAGACCACTCAGTGTAAACAGACCACTCAGTGTTAACAGACCACTGAGTGTTAGCAGACCATTCAGTGTAAACAGACCACTCAGTGTAAACAGACCACTCAGTGTAAGCAGACCACTCAGTGTTAACAGACCACTGAGTGTTAACAGACCACTGAGTGTAAACAGACCACTGAGTGTTAACAGACCACTCAGTGTAAACAGACCACTCAGTGTTAACAGACCACTGAGTGTTAACAGACCACTCAGTGTTAACAGACCACTCAGTGTAAACAGACCACTGAGTGTTAACAGACCACTCAGTGTAAACAGACCACTGAGTGTTAACAGACCACTGAGTGTTAGCAGACCACTGAGTGTTAACAGACCACTCAGTGTAAACAGACCACTGAGTGTTAACAGACCACTCAGTGTAAACAGACCACTCAGTGTTAACAGACCACTCAGTGTAAACAGACCACTCAGTGTTAACAGACCACTCAGTGTAAACAGACCACTCAGTGTTAACAGACCACTCAGTGTTAACAGACCACTCAATGTAAACAGACCACTCAGTGTTAACAGACCACTCAGTGTTAACAGACCACTCAGTGTTAACAGACCACTCAGTGTTAACAGACCACTCAGTGTTAACAGACCACTCAGTGTAAACAGACCACTCAGTGTTAACAGACCACTCAGTGTTAACAGACCACTCAGTGTTAACAGACCACTCAGTGTAAACAGACCACTCAGTGTAAACAGACCACTCAGTGGAAACAGACCACTCGGTGTAAACAGACCACTCGGTGTTAACAGACCACTCAGTGTTAACAGACCACTCAGTGTAAACAGACCACTCGGTGTAAACAGACCACTCGGTGTAAACAGACCACTCGGTGTAAACAGACCACTCGGTGTAAACAGACCACTCGGTGTAAACAGACCACTCGGTGTAAACAGACTACTCAGTACAACTGGACTCAGGAAATCATAATACCACGTTTGTCAACAACTCACAGAGCGGGTGGGACTCGAACCTCGGGCAGGTGAGTCCTGACACTCAGAGCCAGCTGGCAGAGTGTTAACCAGCTGGTGGAGTGTTAACGACTCCATCAGCTGGCTGTCAAATGATCCATCCAGCTAGGTATATATATCTGTATGTACCTCTGAGTATATATATACACTGAGAGATACACACTTTAGGGTTTATATACACCGATATATATTTCTTGGTACATAACATCCACGAGGGGGGAGTTGAATGGTAGCTCTAGGACTCCTGTGTTGCAATCAACACATGAGGAGCTTGCAGAAGAGGTGGAGGTCTTAACAAAGATGGTCGTGTTTGTTTGGTCATCCTCCTTCTCTTTTCTGCAACAATGCAAGCTCCTGATGATGTGCTGATTGTAACACGAAAGGCCTAGAGATATTATTCATTTCCCCCCGTGGTTGTATTGCATATACGTATATATATATATTTTTTTTTTTTTATTATCACACCGGCCGAGTCCCACCAAGGCAGGGTGGCCCGAAAAAGAAAAACTCTCACCATCATTCACTCCATCACTGTCTTGCCAGAAGGGTGCTTTACACTACAGTTTTTAAACTGCAACATTAACACATATGCATATATATATATATATATATATATATATATATATATATATATATATATATATATATATATATATATATATATATATATATATATATATATATATATATATATATATATATATATATATATATATATATATGCATGGCTGAGTCAGCCATGCTGGTAAATACTTGTTGATTCACAAAGCACTGAGCATGAGGTCAGAGGTCACGATATGCCTGACCTACTGAGGTCACACTCACACTCTCACCCATGATGGAATGTGCTGTGTTTGGTTTGGTATTGTTGAGCAAGGTGGGGCAGGGCAAGGCCAGGCAGGGCCAGGCAGGGCAGGGCCACAGCAGGGCAGGGTATGGCAGGGCAGGGCAGGGCAGGGTAGGGCAGGGCATGATGGGGGAGATTAACATAGGTGCCTGGATGCTGGTGTACCATGGTGTATGATGGCAGGGTTTTAACACCCCCATGAAGGTTCAGGGAAGGAAGACGTCAGAACGAAGTGTGCCAGAGGGAGGGGAGGGAGGTGGGAGGGAGGGAGATTAAGAGGGAGGGAGAGTAAGAGGGAGGGAGAGTAAGAGGGAGGGAGAGTAAAAGGGAGGGAGATTAAGAGGGAGGGAATGAATGAGCGGAAGAAGGAATAAAGAGAGTGGTTGTTCGGGGCGACTTAAACATAAATTACCAAGACTGAGGAATGTATTCAAGCTGAGAGAGAGAGAGAGAGAGAGAGAGAGAGAGAGAGAGAGAGAGAGAGAGAGAGAGAGAGAGAGAGAGAGAGAGAGAGAGAGAGTGAGAGAGAGAGTGAGAGAGAGAGAGTGAGAGAGAGAGTGAGAGAGAGAGAGAGTGAGAGAGAGAGAGAGTAAGAGAAGAGATAGATAAATGAATAGATAAATAAATAAATAAATAGATAAAAAGGTGTTAATTGTAGCTAAGTTAGGTTCAGCCTGCTAAGGTTTGTTTGATCAATATACTTACAGAGTGTCGTACACTTGGTTGTTGAGTCTGGTAGTTTACACTGGTAAACTAAGACTGGACAGTGATGGGTATGTGTACTCAAGTGATCTATAACGATTATATTTGAAGTTATAATTTAATTACACTTAAAAACCATTGCCATGGGTGGGGTTTGAACCCGCGGTCAAAGAGTCTCAAAACTCCAGACCGTCGCGTTAGCCACTGGGCCAGCTGGCTAGTTTTGAATCTCTCTCTGACAGCGGGTTCAAACCCCACCCGTGGTATGGTTTGTTTACAATCGTGTCATTACGATTTCGTGAGTCATGTTTCTCGACGCAGGTCTTAGTCATATAATGACCCACAGCCACAGCTTTTGGTTATATGACCGAGGACTTCCGCTGGCTTACCTCTCCACCTTTTTAAAAAAAACATGGTTATGATTATAGCCATTAGGAATATATATATATATATATATATATATATATATATATATATATATATATATATATATATATATATATATATATATATATATATATATATATATATATAGGGTCAATTAGCAAGAATTCATTAAAAATTAAGTCCTTTCTAAAATTTTCTCTTATACGTTTATGTTAATGTTAAAAATAATAATTTTGTACCAGAAGAACCTTAGAAAACTTACCTGACCTTGTTATAACAAACGCAGTTTAATTTAGCCTAACCCAACTAAATATATTTTAAATAAGTTTGCAGTAATTTAATAATAAACAATTACAATGAAATTTTTTTTTCTTCAGGTTCAGAATGATTTTTGCGAAATTATTGAATACACAAATTTTCGCTTGCCTTATTCGGCAAGAAGAACGTTGCTGTTTAATCCAACTTCGTAAGTTTTACCTATTCGGCACGACATATATATAAGCTGACTAAATTCTCTTTAGATAGTGGTGGCTTGTGGGTTAAGTGGTATCGCTCTGGATTCATAACTGAAGGACCCGGGTTCGATCCGTGGACGAGTTGCATATTCTATCACCACCACCACCACCTGTAGAGAAAGTGGTCTCCATACGACTGAAGATGGCAAGGTGAGAACAACCTTGCTACTCAAATAAGTACATGATACAGGATGCCCTGGCTCACCCAGGAGTCGTACCCCCCCCCCTACCACAGGCCACTGTTTGCAAATATCAACAAGTTATGGGTTATTACCTGTGATAACTTTAAGTTAGGTGACACACTTGGACCTGCCTAGCATGGGCCAGTAGACTTGTTGTAAGTGCTAATTCTTTATGTTCTTAATTCTGTTGGTAATGTTAGTGCCAGTATAACATGTTGGCACTTCGACTGAGACGCTGCTAGCTAGGTCAGTGAATGTTGTGTATGCTGTGTGGGAAGTGTTCCCAGAAAGTGCCCAGTCAGTAGGGGTATCGTGCTGTCCTTGGAGGTCAATATACCACGATATAATGTCTGTGGACCCGTATAAATGTCCCGTGGTTTAAAACCGAATAGGCAGCCTGGAGTTTACCTGGAGTCGCTTCCGGTGGTCACCACCCCCGCGAGCCGGTCCCACACCAGACCTCCTGGTTGCTGGCCTGGCTGATCAAAATGTTAGTGCCCGCCACCCGTAGTCCAGCATATGCACCACAACCCGGCTTATCAGGAACTGTTTTAGAGGAATCTGTCGACTTATCTCTTGAAGACAGCTAGGAGTTTGTTGGTAACCCCCCTTATGCATGAAGGGAGGACGCTGAAGAATCATGGTCCCTTAACACTTATTAAGTTCCCTCTCAGTGTATTCACAGCGTCCTCATTTTTATTAGAGGTATCCTGCACCGTCTGCCACGAGCAACATCTGTAATTGTTGGACACTTATAAAACTGGTAACTAAAGTGATCTGCACAAGTGAAGGGTAACATGTAAATTAACACACAAGTGAAGGGTAATATATAAATTAACACACAAGTGAAGGGTAATATGTAAATTAACACACAATTACAATGTACACAGACTTCAAGTAGCGTCATGGACACTGGACAACTGTACAAAGACAACAATATCAACTTACTTATGTTCGTAATATGCAATACAGTCGTAAACAGACGATCTTAACAATGCTGAACAAGCTACATGGGGATGGAACTGTTTAGCTCTAGATCTTTCGCACTCTCGTGCGTTATCAGGAGCTATGTAGTGTTGCAAGACAGTAACATATAGAGGGGAAACTCTCTGAGGCAAGGCAGATAGTATCAGTGGCAACCCATGACACAGTCACATGGGCTGCCACTGACACCTTCTACCTTGCTTCAGAGAATTTCCTCTCGTATCCGTTGCTGTGTTGCAGCATTGCATAGCTCCTGACGACGCACAAGAGTGCGAAAGATCTAGAACTAAAGAGTTCCATCCCCATGTGGCTTGTTATGTTCGTAAATGAACACATCTCGAACGATACAAAAAGAAGAATGGTAAGTGTCGTTTCCTTGTACAGGACAGAGGAAGGTCACAACATTGTGTGTAGGTCAGGATGAAGGTGGTCAGAGGAACACTTGTCAAGGTGGTAATGGATGGACTGAGGCCAAAACGTCAGGTCTGCAGGAGGGGAATGTATCAGCCACCAGGTCTGCAGGAGGGGACTGTATCAGCCACCAGGTCTGCAGGAGGGGACTGTATCAGCCACCAGGTCTGCAGGAGGGGACTGTATCAGCCACCAGGTCTGCAGGAGGGGAGTATATCAGCCACCAGGTCTGCAGGAGGGGACTGTATCAGCCACCAGGTCTGCAGGAGGGGACTGTATCAGCCACTAGGTCTGCAGGAGGGGACTGTATCAGCCACTAGGTCTGCAGGAGGGGACTGTATCAGCCACCAGGTCTGCAGGAGGGGACTGTATCAGCCACCAGGTCTGCAGGAGGGGACTGTATCAGCCACCAGGTCTGCAGGAGGGGACTGTATCAGCCACCAGGTCTGCAGGAGGGGACTGTATCAGCCACCAGGTCTGCATAAGGGAACTGTATCAGCCACTAGGTCTGCAGGAGGGGACTGTATCAGCCACCAGGTCTGCAGGAGGGGACTGTATCAGCCACCAGGTCTGCATAAGGGAACTGTATCAGCCACCAGGTCTGCAGGAGGGGACTGTATCAGCTACCATGTCTGCAGGAGGGGACTGTATCAGCCACCATGTCTGCAGGAGGGGACTGTATCAGCCACCAGGTCTGCAGGAGGGGACTGTATCAGCCACCAGGTCTGCAGGGGGGACTGTATCAGCCACCAGGTCTGCATAAGGGAACTGTATCAGCCACCAGGTCTGCAGGAGGGGACTGTATCAGCCACCAGGTCTGCAGGAGGGGACGGTATCAGCCCCCAGGTCTGCAGGGGGGACTGTATCAGCCACCAGGTCTGCATAAGGGAACTGTATCAGCCACCAGGTCTGCAGGAGGGGACTGTATCAGCCACCAGGTCTGCAGGAGGGGACTGTATCAGCCACCAGGTCTGCAGGAGGGGACTGTATCAGCCACCAGGTCTGCAGGAGGGGACTGTATCAGCCACCAGGTCTGCAGGAGGGAACTGTATCAGCCACCAGGTCTGCAGGAGGGGACTGTATCAGCCACCAGGTCTGCAGGAGGGGACTGTATCAGCCACCAGGTCTGCAGGAGGGGACTGTATCAGCCACCAGGTCTGCAGGAGGGGACTGTATCAGCCACCAGGTCTGCAGGAGGGGACTGTATCAGCCACCAGGTCTGCAGGAGGGGACTGTATCAGCCACCAGGTCTGCAGGAGGGGAGTATATCAGCCACCAGGTCTGCAGGAGGGGACTGTATCAGCCACCAGGTCTGCAGGAGGGGACTGTATCAGCCACTAGGTCTGCAGGAGGGGACTGTATCAGCCACTAGGTCTGCAGGAGGGGACTGTATCAGCCACCAGGTCTGCAGGAGGGGACTGTATCAGCCACCAGGTCTGCAGGAGGGGACTGTATCAGCCACCAGGTCTGCAGGAGGGGACTGTATCAGCCACCAGGTCTGCAGGAGGGGACTGTATCAGCCACCAGGTCTGCATAAGGGAACTGTATCAGCCACTAGGTCTGCAGGAGGGGACTGTATCAGCCACCAGGTCTGCAGGAGGGGACTGTATCAGCCACCAGGTCTGCATAAGGGAACTGTATCAGCCACCAGGTCTGCAGGAGGGGACTGTATCAGCCACCATGTCTGCAGGAGGGGACTGTATCAGCCACCAGGTCTGCAGGAGGGGACTGTATCAGCCACCAGGTCTGCAGGAGGGGACTGTATCAGCCACCAGGTCTGCAGGGGGGACTGTATCAGCCACCAGGTCTGCATAAGGGAACTGTATCAGCCACCAGGTCTGCAGGAGGGGACTGTATCAGCCACCAGGTCTGCAGGAGGGGACTGTATCAGCCACCAGGTCTGCAGGGGGGACTGTATCAGCCACCAGGTCTGCATAAGGGAACTGTATCAGCCACCAGGTCTGCAGGAGGGGACTGTATCAGCCACCAGGTCTGCAGGAGGGGACTGTATCAGCCACCAGGTCTGCAGGAGGGGACTGTATAAGCCACTAGGTCTGCAGGAGGGGACTGTATCAGCCACCAGGTCTGCAGGAGGGGACTGTATCAGCCACCAGGTCTGCATAAGGGAACTGTATCAGCCACCAGGTCTGCAGGAGGGGACTGTATCAGCCACCATGTCTGCAGGAGGGGACTGTATCAGCCACCAGGTCTGCAGGAGGGGACTGTATCAGCCACCAGGTCTGCAGGAGGGGACTGTATCAGCCACCAGGTCTGCAGGGGGGACTGTATCAGCCACCAGGTCTGCATAAGGGAACTGTATCAGCCACCAGGTCTGCAGGAGGGGACTGTATCAGCCACCAGGTCTGCAGGAGGGGACTGTATCAGCCACCAGGTCTGCAGGGGGGGACTGTATCAGCCACCAGGTCTGCATAAGGGAACTGTATCAGCCACCAGGTCTGCAGGAGGGGACTGTATCAGCCACCAGGTCTGCAGGAGGGGACTGTATCAGCCACCAGGTCTGCAGGAGGGGACTGTATCAGCCACCAGGTCTGCAGGAGGGGACTGTATCAGCCACCAGGTCTGCAGGAGGGGACTGTATCAGCCACCAGGTCTGCAGGAGGGGACTGTATCAGCCACCAGGTCTGCAGGAGGGGACTGTATCAGCCACCAGGTCTGCAGGAGGGGACTGTATCAGCCACCAGGTCTGCAGGAGGGGACTGTATCAGCCACCAGGTCTGCAGGAGGGGACTGTATCAGCCACCAGGTCTGCAGGAGGGGACTGTATCAGCCACCAGGTCTGCAGGAGGGGAGTATATCAGCCACCAGGTCTGCAGGAGGGGACTGTATCAGCCACCAGGTCTGCAGGAGGGGACTGTATCAGCCACTAGGTCTGCAGGAGGGGACTGTATCAGCCACTAGGTCTGCAGGAGGGGACTGTATCAGCCACCAGGTCTGCAGGAGGGGACTGTATCAGCCACCAGGTCTGCAGGAGGGGACTGTATCAGCCACCAGGTCTGCAGGAGGGGACTGTATCAGCCACCAGGTCTGCATAAGGGAACTGTATCAGCCACTAGGTCTGCAGGAGGGGACTGTATCAGCCACCAGGTCTGCAGGAGGGGACTGTATCAGCCACCAGGTCTGCATAAGGGAACTGTATCAGCCACCAGGTCTGCAGGAGGGGACTGTATCAGCCACCATGTCTGCAGGAGGGGACTGTATCAGCCACCAGGTCTGCAGGAGGGGACTGTATCAGCCACCAGGTCTGCAGGAGGGGACTGTATCAGCCACCAGGTCTGCAGGGGGGACTGTATCAGCCACCAGGTCTGCATAAGGGAACTGTATCAGCCACCAGGTCTGCAGGAGGGGACTGTATCAGCCACCAGGTCTGCAGGAGGGGACTGTATCAGCCACCAGGTCTGCAGGGGGGACTGTATCAGCCACCAGGTCTGCATAAGGGAACTGTATCAGCCACCAGGTCTGCAGGAGGGGACTGTATCAGCCACCAGGTCTGCAGGAGGGGACTGTATCAGCCACCAGGTCTGCAGGAGGGGACTGTAGCAGCCACCAGGGCTGGGAGGGGACTGTATCAGCCACCAGGTCTGCAGGAGGGGACTGTATCAGCCACCAGGTCTGCAGGAGGGGACTGTATCAGCCACCAGGGCTGCAGGAGGGGACTGTATCAGCCACCAGGTCTGCAGGAGGGGACTGTATCAGCCACCAGGGCTGCAGGAGGGGACTGTATCAGCCACCAGGTCTGCAGGAGGGGACTGTATCAGCCACCAGGTCTGCAGGAGGGGACTGTATCAGCCACCAGGTCTGCAGGAGGGGACTGTATCAGCCACCAGGTCTGCAGGAGGGGACTGTATCAGCCACCAGGGCTGCAGGAGGGGACTGTATCAGCCACCAGGTCTGCAGGAGGGGACTGTATCAGCCACCAGGTCTGCAGGAGGGGACTGTACTTTAAGTTTATCAAAGGCAGATAAGTACTACATTTATGTGTGTCGGTGACTATAGTTTAAACAATTGTCTTAATTACGACCATCATTACCACCACTGTTATCACCACTAATACTATCACCACTACCACCACAAAGACCACTAGCACCTCCACCAGCACTATCACCACCACCACCACAAAGACCACTATCACCACCACCACCACAAAGGCCACTAGCACCTCCACCAGCACTAGCACCACCACCACCACAAAGGCCACTAGCACCACCAACATACGGGTGTGCGAGCAAGGTGAAGGTTGTCCAGTCGGTCATCAACCCCAGAGCAAGGCCGCATCAACCCCCCCCCCTCCTTCCCTCCCCCCCGCAATCCTTTCCTCCCCTCTCCCTAACCTCTCTCCTTCTCCGTCTTCCTCCTCTCCCCTTCCCTCCATCCTCCACCTCCTCCTCCTCCTCCTCCTCTTTCGACGGCCCTTCACAAGCGTTATGCTTTCTACGTCTCTCTTCGTATTGCGTCTCAGAGACGTGTTCGGGGAGGGAGAAACGTAAGAACATGAGAGAGAAGGAGCACTGCTGAAGGCCTACTGGCCCATGCTAGGCAGGTTCAAGACGTAAGTCTCCTAGTACCTGTTCATTCTGTTACTAGTTAACAGGAACCCATGGGGAAGACCTGAAGGAAAAAATCCCAGTGAAAATAAGCCACACTGAGTTATCCTGGGTTATTAACTCCCTGGGTTACTAATTCCCGTGAAGTCGACAAGTAGGGAACTCCACGCTGAGGTCAGATAATTCTGGCGAAGACCTTGTGTACGACCACTGCACCACGACCACCACACCACGACCACCACACCACGACCACCACACCACGACCACCACACCACGACCACCACACCACGACCACCACACCACGACCATCACACCACGACCACCACACCACGACCACCACACCACGACCATCACACCACGACCACCACACCACGACCACCACACCACGACCACCACACCACGACCACCACACCACGACCACCACACCACGACCATCACACCACGACCACCACACCACGACCACCACACCACGACCACCACACCACGACCACCACACCACGACCACCACACCACGACCACCACACCACGACCATCATACCACGAACACCACACCACGACCATCACACCACGACCACCACACCACGACCATCACACCACGACCACCACACCACGACCACCACACCACGACCATCACACCACGACCACCACACCACGACCATCACACCACGACCACCACACCACGACCACCACACCACGACCATCACACCACGACCACCACACCACGACCATCACACCACGACCACCACACCACGACCACCACACCACGACCACCACACCACGACCACCACACCACGATCATCACACCACGACCACCACACCACGACCACCACACCACGACCACCACACCACGACCACCACACCACGACCATCACACCACGACCACCACGCCACGACCAACACACCACGACCATCACACCACGACCACCACACCACGACCATCACACCACGACCATCACACCACGACCACCACACCACGACCATCACACCACGACCACCACACCACGACCACCACACCACGACCACCACACCACGACCACCACACCACGACCACCACACCACAACCACCACACCACAACCACCACACCACGACCACCACACCACGACAATCACACCACGACCACCACACCACGACCACCACACCACGACCATCACACCACGACCACCACACCACGACCACCACACCACGACCATCACACCACGACCACCACACCACGACAATCACACCACGACCACCACACCACGACCACCACACCACGACCACCACACCACGACCATCACACCACGACCACCACACCACGACCACCACACCACGACCATCACACCACGACCACCACACCACGACCATCACACCACGACCACCACACCACGACCACCACACCACGACCACCACACCACGACCACCACACCACGACCACCACACCACAACCACCACACCACGACAATCACACCACGACCACCACACCACGACCACCACACCACGACCACCACACCACGACCACCACACCACGACCATCACACCACGACCACCACACCACGACCACCACACCACGACTATCACACCACGACCACCACACCACGACCATCACACCACGACCACCACACCACGACCACCACACCACGACCACCACACCACGACCACCACACCACGACCACCACACCACGACCACCACACCACGACCACCACACCACGACCACCACACCACGACCACCACACCACGACCACCACACCACGACCACCACACCACGACCACCACACCACGACCACCACACCACGACCACCACACCACGACCATCACACCACGACCACCACACCACGACCACCACAACACGACCACCACACCACGACCACCACGCCACGACCACCACACCACGACCATCACACCACGACCACCACACCACGCCCACCACAACACGACCACCATGCCACGACCACCACACCACGACCACCACACCACGACCACCACACCACGACCACCACACCACGACCACCACACCACGACCACCACACCACGACCATCACACCACGACCACCACACCACGACCACCACCACGACCACCACACCACGACCACCACACTACGACCACCACACCACGACCACCACACCACGACCACCACACCACGACCACCACACCACGACCATCACACCACGACCACCACCAGGACCACCACACCACGACCACCACACCACGACCACCACACCACGACCACCACACCACGACCATCACACCACGACCACCACACCACGACCATCACACCACGACCATCACACCACGACCACCACACCACGACCATCACACCACGACCATCACACCACGACCACCACACCACGACCACCACACCACGACCACCACACCACGACCACCACACCACGACCACCACACCACGACCACCACACCACGACCACCACACCACGACCATCACACCACGACCACCACCAGGACCACCACACCACGACCACCACACCACGACCACCACACCACGACCACCACACCACGACCACCACACCACGACCATCACACCACGACCACCACACCACGACCATCACACCACGACCATCACACCACGACCACCACACCACGACCATCACACCACGACCATCACACCACGACCACCACACCACGACCACCACACCACGACCACCACACCACGACCATCACACCACGACCACCACACCACGACCATCACACCACGACCACCACACCACGACCACCACACCACGACCACCACACCACGACCACCACACCACGACCACCACACCACGACCACCACACCACGACCACCACACCACGACCACCACACCACGACCACCACACCACGACCACCACACCACGACCATCACACCACGACCACCACACCACGACCACACCACGACCATCACACCACGACCACCACACCACGACCACCATCACGACCACCACACCACGACCACCACCACGACCACCACACCACGACCACCACACCACGACCACCACACCACGACACACCACACACCACGACCACACACCACGACCACCACACCACGACCACCACCAGGACCACCACACCAGGACCACCACACCACGACCACCACACCACGACCACCACAACACGACCATCACACCACGACCACCACACCACGACCACCACTACCACCACCACCACCACCACTACCACCACTACCACCACACCACGACCACCACAACACGACCGTCACACCACGACCACCACACCACGACCACCACACCACAACCACCACACCACGACCACCACACCACGACCACCACCACGACCACCACACCACGACCACCACACCACGACCACCACACCACGACCACCACACCACGACCACCACCACGACCACCACACCACGACCACCACACCACGACCACCACACCACGACCACCACCACGACCATTACACCACGACCACCACACCACGACCACCACCACGACCACCACGCCCACCACACCACGACCATCACACCACGACCACCACAACACGACCATCACACCACGACCACCACACCACGACCACCACACCACAACCACCACACCACGACCACCACAACACGACCATCACACCACGACCACCACACCACGACCACCACACCACAACCACCACACCACGACCACCACACCACGACCAGCACACCACGACCACCACCAGGACCACCACACCAGGACCACCACACCACGACCACCACACCACGACCACCACACCACGACCATCACACCACGACCACCACCACGACCACCACACCACGACCACCACACCACGACCACCACACCACGACCATCACACCACGACCACCACCACGACCACCACACCACGACCACCACACCACGACCACCACACCACGACCACCACACCACGACCACCACAACACGACCATTACACCACGACCACCACACCACGACCACCACCACGACCACCACGCCCACCACACCACGACCATCACACCACGACCACCACAACACGACCATCACACCACCACACCACGACCACCACACCACAACCACCACACCACGACCACCACACCACGACCACCACCACGACCACCACACTACGACCACGACACCACGACCACCACACCACGACCATCACACCACGACCACCACCACGACCACCACACCACGACCACCACACCACGACCACCACAACACGACCATTACACCACGACCACCACACCACGACCACCACCACGACCACCACGCCCACCACACCACGACCATCACACCACGACCACCACAACACGACCATCACACCACGACCACCACACCACGACCACCACACCACAACCACCACACCACGACCACCACAACACGACCATCACACCACGACCACCACACCACGACCACCACACCACAACCACCACACCACGACCACCACACCACGACCAGCACACCACGACCACCACCAGGACCACCACACCACGACCACCACACCACGACCACCACACCACGACCACCACACCACGACCATCACACCACGACCACCACCACGACCACCACACCACGACCACCACACCACGACCACCACACCACGACCATCACACCACGACCACCACCACGACCACCACACCACGACCACCACACCACGACCACCACACCACGACCACACGACCACCACACCACGACCACCACACCACGACCACCACGCCCACCACCACCACCACACCACGACCACCACACCCCGACCACCACCACCACGCCCACCACACCACGACCATCACACCACGACCACCACACCACAACCATCACACCACCACACCACGACCACCACACCACAACCACCACACCACGACCACCACACCACGACCACCACCACGACCACCACACCACGACCACCACACCACGACCACCACACCACGACCATCACACCACGACCACCACCACGACCACCACACCACGACCACCACACCACGACAACCACACCACGACCATCACACCACGACCACCACCACGACCACCACACCACGACCACCACACCACGACCACCACACCACGACCACCACAACACGACCATTACACCACGACCACCACACCACGACCACCACCACGACCACCACGCCCACCACACCACGACCATCACACCACGACCATCACACCACCACACCACGACCACCACACCACGACCACCACACCACGACCACCACACCACGACCACCACACCACGACCATCACACCACGACCACCACACCACGACCACCACACCACGACCAACACGACGAACACCACACGACGACCACCACGACCACCACACCACGACCACCACACCACGACCACCACACCACGACCACCACAACACGACCATTACACCACGACCACCACACCACGACCACCACCACGACCACCACGCCCACCACACCACGACCATCACACCACGACCACCACAACACGACCATTACACCACGACCACCACACCACGACCACCACCACGACCACCACGCCCACCACACCACGACCATCACACCACGACCACCACAACACGACCACCACACCACGACCCCCACACCACGACCACCACACCACAACCACCACACCACGACCACCACAACACGACCATCACACCACGACCACCACACCACGACCACCACACCACAACCACCACACCACGACCACCACACCACGACCAGCACACCACGACCACCACACCACGACCACAACACGACTGTTACACCCTTTTGTTCATTTTAAGTACTGTTTCTTATCACAATGGTATACTTTTACATGTTATTTTTGCTATTTCATTTAATATTATATTCAGGAGTAATTCCATTAGTAACTAAAATGGATTTACTCGGCTTTATAATATTATCTGGTCGTATTACTTAGCTTTGTATTTAGGTAGGTCGTTTAATTAGTGCCAACTGCTGGTGACCTGGCCAAGCACCAGTAGGTGTTTCGAGCTGCTCAACCCCTGTTCCGACCGAGACAAAGTGGGCTGGTAAAGCCTCACAGAGTTTAGCTCATACCTTCCTTTGGACCAGGAAGGGTCGAGGGAAATATCCACCTCTAAACCACCATTTGCCTCCCTAGAAAATCCCAGGAATTTTCGGGAGCTTACTGCTAAGACTTATCTCGGTTGGAGAATGAGGTTGAGAAGCTCTTAGAGAAAGTGAAGCCAAGTGAGCAAGCCTCTGTAGTGTATGAGGACTTATTGTAAAGTGAACCCTATCATAAGAAATCTATTAATGTGTTAGAGTTTTTAGGCAACGCCTGTGCATGTGCCTATACTAATATTTCGTGACTCAGAGCCATTTGTAAATACTAAACCCTGTACTGTGTTGTTTTAATGAGGAATGGTAAAAGTATTCTACTCATAGTGCAAAATATGAGAAGGTGAATTTAAGTGATTATTATGATTATTAATAAATTAAATAGAAACTAAGAAAATTACTTTTCCTCTGAAGTGAGTACCTAGACGTACTAAGTTTTTGTTACGAAAAGCACTGTAACCCAGGGACCAACTGACTATGTTCGTAACAACGACCACCACACCACGACCACCACACCACGACCACCACACCACGACCACCACACCACGACCACCACACCACGACCATCACACCAGGACCACCACACCAGGACCATCACACCAGGACCATCACACCAGGACCATCACACCACGACCACCACACCACGACCACCACACCACGACCACCACACCACGACCACCACACCCACAACACCACACCCACAACAACACACCCACAACACTTTTACTCCCTGAAGCTCAGGCGAGATAGATACATCATAACTTACATCTGGAATATCCTAGAGAGACACTAGTCCCAAATCTGCACAAAGAAATCGCTTCCTACGAAAGCAAAAGATTCCTCAGACGGTCCCACATCCACCCTAGTGAAATGCAAGAGTACCGTGAGGACACTGAAAGCAATGGGTGTCAGGGGCCCAAGGTTATTCAACTGCCTCCCAGCATAAGGGGGATTACCAATAGACCCCTGACTGTCTTGAAGATGGAGCTGGACAGACACCTGAAGTTACTATCTGTTCGGCCGGGTTGTGGTTCGTACTGCGTGTGGACAGCAGTAACAGCCTGGTTGATCGGGCCCTGATGCACCACGAGGCGTGATCATGGACCGGGTCGCGGGGGGCGTTGACCCCCGGAACACCCTCTAGATATACCCCAGGTAGGTTGACCCACAACCTACCTGGGGTATACCTGGTAGGTAGACCCACAACCTACCTGGGGTATACCTGGTAGGTAGACCCACAACCTACCTGGGGTATACCTGGTAGGTAGACCCATATCCTACCTGGGGTATATCTGGTAGGTAGACTCACATCCTACCTGGGGTATATCTGGTAGATAGACCCACAACATACCTGGGTATACCTGGTAGGTAGACCCACAACCTACCTGGGGTATTCCTGGTAAGTAGACGCACAACCTACCTGGGGTATACCTGGTAGGTTGACTCACAACCTACCTGGGGTATACCTGGTAGGTTGACTCACAACCTACCTGGGGTATACCTGGTAGGTAGACCTACAACCTACCTGGGGTATACCTGGTAGGTTGACCCATAACCTACCTGGGGTATACCTGGTAGGTTGACTCAACCTAAATCGGGGATACCTGGTAGGTTGACTCATAACCTACCTGGGGTATACCTGGAAGGTTGACTCACAACCTACCTGGGGTATACCCGGTAGGTTGACCCACAACCTACCTGGGGTATACCTGGTAGGTTGACTCACAACCTACCTGTGGTATACCTGGTAGGTTGACGCACAACCTACCTGGGGTATACCTGGTAGGTTGACCCACAACCTTCCTGGGGTATACCTGGTAGGTTGACCCACAACCTACCTGGGGTATACCTGGTAGGTTGACTCACAACCTACCTGGGGTATACCTGGTAGATTGACCCACAACCTACCTGTGGTATACCTGGTAGGTTGACTCACAGCCTACCTGGGGTATACCTGGTAGGTTGACCCACATCCTACCTGGGGGTATACCTGGTAGGTTTACCCACAACCTACCTCGGGGTATACCTGGTAGGTTGACCCACAACCTACCTGGGGTATACCTGGTAGGTTGACCCACATCCTACCTGGAGTATACCTGGTAGGTTGACCCACAACCTACCTGGGGTATACCTGGTAGGTTGACCCACATCCTACCTGGGGGTATACCTGGTAGGTTGACCCACATCCTAACTGGGGTATACCTGTTAGGTTGATCCACAACCTACCTGGGGTATACCTGGTAGGTTGACCCACAACCTACCTGGGGTATACCTGTTAGGTTGACCCACAACCTACCTGGAGGTATACCTGGTAGGGTGACTCACAACCTACCTGGGGTATACCTGGTAGGTTGACCCACATCCTACCTGGGGTATACCTGTTAGGTTGACCCACAACCTACCTGGGGTATAACTGGTAGGTTGACCCACAACCTTCCTGGGGTATACCTGGTAGGTTGACCCACAACCTACCTGGGGTATACCTGTTAGGTTGACCCACAACCTACCTGGGGTATACCTGGTAGGTTGACCCACAACCTTCCTGGGGTATACCTGGTAGGTTGACCCACAACCTACCTTGGGGTATACCTGGTAGGTTGACCCACAACCTACCTGGGGGTATACCTGGTAGGTTGACCCACAACCTACCTTGGGGTATACCTGGTAGGTTGACCCACAACCTACCTTGGGGTATACCTGGTAGGTTGACCCACAACCTACCTGGGGGTATACCTGGTAGGTTGACCCACAACCTACCTGGGGGTATACCTGGTAGGTTGACCCACAACCTACCTGGGGTATACATGGTAGGTTGACGCACAACCTACCTGGGGTATACCTGGTAGGTTGACGCACAACCTACCTGGGGTATACCTGGTAGGTTGACCCACAACCTTCCTGGGGTATAACTGGTAGGTTGACCCACAACCTACCTGGGGTATAACTGGTAGGTTGACCCACAACCTACCTGGGGGTATACCTGGTAGGTTGACCCACAACCTACCTGGGGGTATACCTGGTAGGTTGACCCACAACCTACCTGGGGGTATACCTGGTAGGTTGACCCACAACCTACCTGGGGGTATACCTGGTAGGTTGACCCACAACCTACCTGGGGGTATACCTGGTAGGTTGACCCACAACCTACCTGGGGGTATACCTGGTAGGTTGACCCACAACCTACCTGGGGGTATACCTGGTAGGTTGACCCACAACCTACCTGGGGGTATACCTGGTAGGTTGACCCACAACCTACCTGGGGGTATACCTGGTAGGTTGACCCACAACCTACCTGGGGGTATACCTGGTAGGTTGACCCACAACCTACCTGGGGGTATACCTGGTAGGTTGACCCACAACCTACCTGGGGGTATACCTGGTAGGTTGACCCACAACCTACCTGGGGGTATACCTGGTAGGTTGACCCACAACCTACCTGGGGGTATACCTGGTAGGTTGACCCACAACCTACCTGGGGGTATACCTGGTAGGTTGACCCACAACCTACCTGGGGGTATACCTGGTAGGTTGACCCACAACCTACCTGGGGGTATACCTGGTAGGTTGACCCACAACCTACCTGGGGGTATACCTGGTAGGTTGACCCACAACCTACCTGGGGGTATACCTGGTAGGTTGACCCACAACCTACCTGGGGGTATAACTGGTAGGTTGACCCACAACCTACCTGGGGGTATACCTGGTAGGTTGACCCACAACCTACCTGGGGGTATACCTGGTAGGTTGACCCACAACCTACCTGGGGGTATACCTGGTAGGTTGACCCACAACCTACCTGGGGGTATACCTGGTAGGTTGACCCACAACCTACCTGGGGGTATACCTGGTAGGTTGACCCACAACCTACCTGGGGTATACCTGGTAGGTTGACCCACAACCTACCTGGGGGTATACCTGGTAGGTTGACCCACAACCTACCTGGGGTATAACTGGTAGGTTGACCCACAACCTACCTGGGGTATACCTGGTAGGTTGACCCACAACAACCTCACACACAACCTCTCTTCAACAACCTTAGTATCCATAGAGCACTCACCTGGTGGGTAAATGTAGCGACAACACGTTTCGGTCTGGACTGACTTCTGGTGACTCTCAATCCTGAGCGAAACGTCATGTATTTATATCCGCTAATCTGACCTCTTCATCTGGTCCATGTGGGTTTGTGGCGTTGACGAAATGTACGTTTGTGATAACCAGACCTGAGACCCAACTTGTGTTGCGTCTCAGGTCTGGTCTGGTCTGGTCAGGTCTGGTCAGGTCTGGTCAGGTGTTTGTTAACAGTAGAGACCTGCTCAACTATGTTATATGTACGTCCCCGCGGCCCGGTCTGTGACCAGGCTGTGGAGGGGATGAACGCACCCGTGGCCCGGTCTGTGACCAGTCTCTGTTCGAATTTCTTGCCAGTATTAACAATCGTTCCTCTATAACCACAAAGATCTTTTTAAATTCGTCATTATTATAAAGTAAATATTGTTTGACGTAAGATTTATGAGAGAGAGAGAGAGAGAGAGAGAGAGAGAGAGAGAGAGAGAGAGCAAGGTTATAGTTAAGTTCAGAAATATTGTCTCACTTCTCTTTTGGGTACATGTAACATTTATTTTGATGCTTCTCGTGCACACAATGCACGAGCGTGCACACAATGCACGAGCGTGCACAATAAACTGATTTATTTAAGGAGAAATATGTGAATAACGTAATCCTTCAAGGCAGATTGTCTGATATGCACCCTAACGTTCTCTGGTGTGTCCTCTTCCTCTTCCTTTTCTTCTTCCTCCTCTTCCTCTTCTTCCTCCTCCTCCCCTCCCCCTCCTCCTCCTCTCACTGGTTCACTGCCGTAGTCAGTGAACCATAGTGGAATGAGCATTCCGCTGGGTCCTGCCGAAGTCTCCCAGCTCAGGCCGGGATATTCTTTTTCGTACCTCATGTACACAACTCATCAGTAAGTAAGTTTATTCAGGTATACACAAATACAGTTACATAGAATTATCATACATAGCAGCATATGTGTAGAGAACCTGGGATAACCCAAAAAAGTCAGAGTGACTTATTTCCATTGGGGTCCTTGTGTGAAGGAATATGTGAGGGAGGCATAGCTGACTCTCCTTCCTACGGTATAGCTTATATGGAGTATCCACACACTGCAGAAGAAGCTGATAAAGCCTCTAGGATGGTCAATGTTAGCTAATATTACCTTTAGAGAAGACAACAGAGCCAGCGTAGTCAAGGCCAGGAAAATGATTGGGTGAACCATAAGGACTTTTTAAAAATTAGACAGATCATAACAGTGATGTTTGTCTTAACAGATCGTACAGTCTCTCCTGGAACACTACTGATCTATATTTGCAGCACTATAGAGGTTGTGGCATCCAAAGAGTAAGTTACATTTTATTTGGGGTATGTCACACTCCCATATAGGCTGCCTCCCGGCCAGCCAGGCAGGGGCTAAGGGTTTAACGATCTATAGGGGCCCCGTCGTTATATCAGTGCCTCGGTTCATCGGTCACTTACAGACAAGCCAGCCAGAGCTGTGAAGCATTGTGGTTCATTTGTGAGGCGAATTTTAGCAGACTTGTCTGGGCTGCAGGTCTTTTGCGATGTTTCTCTGATTCTTGCTTTATTTTTTTGGTCACCGTGTTGTACACTTTCTCTTACATTACCTGGAGTTTACCTGGAGAGAGTTCCGGGGGTCAACGCCCCCGCGGCCCGGTCTATGACCAGGCCTCCTTAGGTCAGTGTCCCAGGATGCGACCCACACCAGTCGACTAACACCCAGGTACCCATTTTACTGATGGGGAACATAGACAACAGGTGGAAAGAAACACGTCCAATGTTTCTACTCTGGCTGCGAATCGAACCCAGGCCCTCACCGTGTGAAGCGAGAGCGTTAACCACCAGGCCACCAGAGCCACTATTGTACATATTGTACATATTGTACATATTGTAAATACCAGCTTGATTATTTGGTGAGGGAAAGTCATATAACTCTTGTTGTCTTTCCACTATTTATTAAACTAGGGCAAGGTGTGCAGGTCATTCTACACCTGTGTACGTAATACAGGTACAAAATAGTTTGTAATGGTTATAATTATAACTATAGTTTTTAAAGGGATGGAGAGGTAAGCCAGCTGAAGGCATCAGTCAGATGATCAAAAGCTCCAGCTGCGGCTCATCACATGACTAAGACCGGCGTCAAGAAACACTTATCCTGTTTCCTGACGAACCTTACCTAACCTATGGAAAAATAGGCACAAGTGCAGTATAATGTCATCCTTTATTGACTACATTTCGCCCACACAGCGGAAATAAATTAAAAAAAATGTATCTTTCAACGTATAAGAGAAAATTTTAGAAAGGACTTAATTTTACCTATTCAACACGACATATATATATAGTGAAAAAACTATTAAACTTGCAAATAAAACACGGACAAGGAGGTTAGGAAACAGATGTTTAGGTTTGTCGTATAAACCATCACTAGAAGACAGGTGTTTCTTTAGTTGTGTTAAAATGGTAATACTGTTTGTCTCCCCTCGCAGCATCGTGTGCCGGGGTACGTTGTGGGGAAGACCGGAAGTGTGTGGTGCGGTGCGGCGCCCCCCGCTGCGTCTGCTCCCCGCAGTGCCACCTCAAACACAAGGAGGCGGTGTGTGGCACCGACGGCCGCACGTACAAGTCAGAGTGCCACCTCCTGAAGAGGGCCTGCAGGAAGAAGAGGAGGCTTCTGGTAGCTCACTACGGACCCTGTCAGAGTATGTACTAAGCAGTTTGTTTTTGTTTCGCGATTCTTTATTTTCTATCAGGAGGTCCCCTTATATGCATTAATCTAAGAACAACTAGTACAACAGTATGTACTAGCTATACTCTAGCAAGGAATGTAGAAAGATGCAATAAATACTGAGTACTTACTTGTTCTGTCAGGAAGGATATGTATCAGTGGCCCTTAACCTTCTTAAAAAAGTCTGCCACAGTTGATGGTCAAATGTGTGACGAGGACCGCATCCATTTCCTAGAAGGGCCACATGTGGCCATTCTAGAGTCACTTTTTTTTTCCTTAGGTGTAGGATCGAGGTATTCCTCGATCCTACAAAGAACCTAGGAATACCTTTTGCCCGAGTCTTTTGTCTGGTACCCCATCAAAAACTTTCTTATAGTCTAAAAATGTGCAGTTCCGTCTCCGTCGCTCTCATTTCTATTTGTTTTATAACTAACACGTATATCAGACATTTACCATCAGCGTGCGTGCGATGAAAGGTCCCCCCCCCCTCCCCCTCCGCTCCTAATTATATCATTATTTTATTATTAAAGATTCGCCGGTATTCTCCCGGCCCGGGCCTTTTCCAAGTGGTGGCCCGGCCTTGGCTCCCTCTTTAGTGAGTGTCTGAGACCTAAGTCTCCCATGGGAGGAGGCACAAGTACCTTTTCATCTTTGGGACCAACTGTCCCCAGGCCTAGCCACAAGCTAGGCCTCTCTGGTCTGTCTGCCATCCCCGCCCCAAGGGGGCAAATGGGAATGACAGTCTTATGAGCTGTAAGCTCGGGCTCGGGCTCAGGCACCTACCCTACCCTACCCTAGAGGGGCTGGGCATGGTGTCGATGAATTTATTATTTATTATTAAATATTTGCCGGTATTCTCCCGGCCCGGGCCTTTTCCAAGTGGTGGCCCGGCCTTGGCTCCCTCTTTAGGGAGTGTCTGAGACCTAAGTCTCCCATGGGAGGAGGCACAAGTACCTCCTCATCTTTGGGACCAACTGTCCCCAGGCCTATCCACAAGCTAGGCCTCTCTGGTCTGCCATCCCCGCCCCAAGGGAGCAAATGGGAATGACAGTCTTATGAGCTAAAGGCTCGGGCTCAGGCACCTACCCTACCCTAGAAGGGTTAGGCATGGTGTCGATGTCGATGAATTTATTTATTATTATTATTAAAGATTCGCCGGTATTCTCCCGGCCCGGGCCTTTACCAAGTGGTGGCCCGGCCTTGGCTCCCTCTTTAGGGAGTGTCTGAGACCTAAGTCTCCCATGGGAGGAGGCACAGGTACCTCCTCATCTTTGGGACCAACTGTCCCCAGGCCTAGCCACAAGCTAGGCCTCTCTGGTCTGCCATCCCCGCCCCAAGGGGGCAAATGGGAATGACAGTCTTGTGAGCTGTAAGCTCGGGCTCAGGCACCTACCCTACCCTAGAGGGGCTGGGCATAGTGTCGATGAATTACATCACCGCGTATGAAAAACAAATATTATTTTCATTCATGAAGGACAAAGCGCATTGTTGGTCTATGAGATAATAATTTAAGGGCAGGTTTTGTGGTGTGGATTTATTGCCTCACAGTCTGGCTATATTTATTACCCTCACTTGGTATCATATATATTACCAAGTCGCCCTATTGTCCGCGCTAATTCAATATTTCACTAAGAACACGGAAGCAATTACGTGTTGTTTATGTGGAAAGAAAACGATTAATGGGAATTTGGCTTTTATAGAAAACGAACGTATTTGGACTATAACTTATAATATTGTATTTTCTCCATGAGTTTCCGCATCTAAGAGGTTATAGGTTGCCAGTAGAGGTTGACAGAATGCCTTCGTTGATGCTTGGAGGAGCCGTGTAAGCTGCTTACTTGCGCACGATGTCAACAAGATATTAAGAGATGCTTGAAGGATAACAAACACAATACTAATATCTAAGATGATGGACAGACAGGAAGCACTCAACTACAAACAAGCGTCTCTAACACACTCACTGTGAGAGGTCATGTAGACAATAAAAGAAAAAGACTGGTGAAGCACCTAGAAATTAGAATCGTATTCGTGTAGAGTGGTAAACCTGTGGGATGTTTTATGGTGCAAAGAGCGATGAAAACTCAATTATTTATAAATCGCAAGACAGACACTGGATGTACTTAACTAGAATTCACTTAATTCCTGACTGAGCTCGGGCATGGCTGCTGTAAAGGGAAGTAGTCGCTTATAAACCTAGCAGAGACATGCCCGAAATGCCTAGCCATGCTAGGTGTTCTAGTGGTACACTCTGTAATTATTATTTTACTACATGTAAACCACACAATAACCAAATTCTGTAAACTCAGCATTGTAATCCTTATAGAGAATAAACTTTGAATTTGAATATGAATTTGAATACTAACGGAGGTTATACAACAACAAGAAGGATTTCTGAATAGCATTTTCTTAGACTGGAGGAAGGCCTTTGACACTGTGCTACACGAGACTGGAGAATAAAACTCTCTATACCGTAAGTGTAACAAGTAGCAAACAACTCACACTTACCAGGTGAAACTCTGGACGACTTTTCTGTCAGTTCTGGACCATTATCAATTGACGATAGTAGGTTAACGTTGCACCGCAAGACTATTAAACAAAGTAGTGGAGCAAGGTGGGCAGAGAGGCAGTGTAACAGCATGGGTTAATGTACACTTGAAGGACACCACAGTCACAGCAACAATGGGAGGGTTAGATCACTTGTACCAGGAGAAGCGAAGATTAGAAGGAACAATATCGTGCCTACAAATTACTCCTGAGCATAGAACAATCTTCCCTGCTCTCAGAGCAGGGGATACTGCTCTCAGAGCAGGGGATACTGCTCTCAGAGCAGGGGATACTGCTCTCAGAGCAGGGGATACTGCTCTCAGAGCAGGGGATACTGCTCTCAGAGCAAGGGATACTGCTCTCAGAGCAGGGGATACTGCTCTCAGAGCAGGGGATACTGCTCTCAGAGCAAGGGATACTGCTCTCAGAGCAAGGGATACTGCTCTCAGAGCAAGGGATACTGCTCTCAGAGCAGGGGATACTGCTCTCAGAGCAGTATAAAGGTCGAGTGCTTTGTTAAAGGTGGACCCTGAACCAGAGGTCACTACTGGAAGCCGCATCCCCAGCAGAACACACAACAAAAGGTGACCCCAGACTCGGGTGCGGACGTACACAACAAGAGTGAACATATACACTACATGGAAGCAAGAACTACTATTTTTTGTATATTTCGACCTCCAGCTGGGGTCTTATTCAGAAAATCTGAAGAGGAACCGATCTGCTGGGTAGTTGGAAGAAACCTTACAGGTAAAGTATAAATATATTGCTGGAGATAAATAGCAACCCCCCCCCCCCTGACTTAGGCGACATCTGCAAGACTTGCAGAAATAATAATAATAATAATAATAATAATAATAATAATTATTATTATTATTATTATTATTATTATTATTATTATTATTATTATTATTATTTTATTGTCATCCTGCCGTCCCTGGCTTCCACCCTTCCAGCTTTTCCTGTTCTGGGAAAGAGAGATTCTGGGAAAGGTAAAACGCTCATTAACTGAGTTAAGATTAAACATTGTGCATCACCCTTCCCACCCGTTCCACCCTCTCCCACCCACCCACCCACACACACACACACACACACACACACACACACACACACACACACGTATATATATATATATATATATATATATATATATATATATATATATATATATATATATATATATATATATATATATATGCAAAACAACCACTCTGAAAGAATAGAGAAATTCCAAGCGCTTTCGTGACTACTCACATTATCAAGGAACTATGATAATAGTTCCTTGATAATGTGAGTAGTCACGAAAGCGCTTGGAATTTCTCTATTCTTTCAGAGTGGTTGTTTTGCATATATATATATATATATATATATATATATATATATATATATATATATATATATTAGGAGGCACTGGTGTCCGCAAGTCATCACAGATTGCCCTACCTGCTTTTCTGTCCTCATGTATTGCATCCAGAGGGCTTGTAGCAGTGATTCTCCCTGAACATCTTAGGAACAAGATTGGAGTCCAGGACCAAAAATTCATTGACGGAGCCATGATCTGGGATAATCTAACGGGCTCTGAAACCAGACCTGCTCCCCCAACAACTACAAACAGTCACACTGGGATGGCCCGATAGTGGAGAAAATAGCGTCAACAGTGCTTCAGAGTGTGTCAGGGAAGGATAGAGCCTGCCTCCTGGCAGTGAGAGCTCCTCATGCAGGGGACATTCTGTTGGCTGTTCCCAACTCCAGCCTTGGCACACGCCTCGACCCACAGACCATCCGTATTGGTGTTACCCTTCGATATGCCCCCCCCCCCCTATTCTCGCCAAACACAGGTGTATTTGTGGCAGTGAAGCAGCAGACCGATTCGGGTACCATGGTCTTGTGTGCCGTAAATCCGAGGGAAAGATTGTAACACATGAGGAGGTTAATAACATTATCAAGAGGAGCCTCACAACAGCTGGATGCCCAGCAGTAAGGGAGCCACCCCAGCTATGCAGATCTGATGGCAGCCAGAAGCATCCAGATGGTATCACCCTTCAAGCCTGGACAGATGGGAAGCAGGTGGTGTGGGACTATACATGTGCATCTACCTTGGCTGATACCTATCTTCAATACACCAGGGAGGAAGGAGGGGCAGCTGCCAGCTTCAGGGAGTCCCAAAAGTCTAGAAAATATGGAGAACTTGCCCATCATTATATGTTTATTCACATAGGCTCAGAGACCCTTGGCTCATGGGGGAAAAAATGCATCTTAAGTTCTTTAAGGCGCTAGGTAATAGACTCATCAGTGTAACTAGGGATCCCAGGGCAGCTAGTTTTCTGTTCCAGTGACTCATTGCTGGCGTTCAGAGGGGTAATGCCTGCTGTATTTTGGGCACGCATCACAGTTCTGAGGAGCTGGATGAGATTTTCGCATTATAATCAGTGACAAACATGTAACAATATGTACTAGACATGTATCTCTCACATCTCATGTACTGTATATGCCATCTTTATATTAACAATGTATCTCTTAAACCTTATATATATATATATATATATATATATATATATATATATATATATATATATATATATATATATATATATATTGCAGGTGTATGGTGTAGGAGGTAGATTACTGAAAGCAGTGAAGAGTTTTTACGAGGATAGTGAGGCTCGAGTTAGAGTATGTAGGAAAGAGGGAAATTATTTCCCAGTAAAAGTAGGCCTTAGACAAGGATGTGTGATGTCACCGTGGTTGTTTAATATATTTATAGATGGGGTTGTAAGAGAAGTAAATCCGAGGGTCTTGGCAAGAGGCGTGGAGTTAAAAGATAAAGAATCACACATAAAGTGGGAGTTGTCACAGTTGCTCTTTGCTGATGACACTGTGCTCTTGGGAGATTCTGAATAGAAGTTGCAGAGATTGGTTGATGAATTTGGTAGGGTGTGCAAAAGAAGAAAATTAAAAGTGAATACAGGAAAGAGTAAGGTAATGAGGATAACAAAAAGATTAGGTGATGAAAGATTGGATATCAGATTGGAGGGAGAGAGTATGGAGGAGGTGAATGTATTCAGATATTTGGGAGTGGACGTGTCAGCGGATGGGTCTATGAAAGATGAGGTGAATCATAGAATTGATGAGGGGAAAAGGGTGAGCGGTGCACTTAGGAGTCTGTGGAGACAAAGAACTTTGTCCTTGGAGGCAAAGAGGGGAATGTATGAGAGTATAGTTTTACCAACGCTCTTATATGGGTGTGAAGCATGGGTGATGAATGTTGCAGCGAGGAGAAGGCTGGAGGTAGTGGAGATGTCATGTCTGAGGGCAATGTGTGGTGTGAATATAATGCAGAGAATTCGTAGTTTGGAAGTTAGGAGGAGGTGCTGGATTACCAAAACTGTTGTCCAGAGGGCTGAGGAAGGGTTGTTAAGGTGGTTCGGACATGTAGAGAGAATGGAGCGAAACAGAATGACTTCAAGAGTGTATCAGTCTGTAGTGGAAGGAAGGCGGGGTAGGGGTCGGCCTAGGAAAGGTTGGAGGGAGGGAGTAAAGGAGGTTTTGTGTGCGAGGGGCTTGGACTTCCAGCAGACATGCGTGAGCGTGTTTGATAGGAGTGAATGGAGACAAATAGTTTTTAATACTTGACGTGCTGTTGGAGTGTGAGCAAAGTAACATTTATGAAGGGATTAAGGGAAACCGGCAGGCCGGACTTGAGTCCTGGAGATGGGAAGTACAGTGCCTGCACTCTGAAGGAGGGGTGTTAATGTTGCAGTTTAAAAACTGTAGTGTAAAGCACCCTTCTGGCAAGACAGTGATGGAGTGAATGATGGTGAAAGTTTTTCTTTTTCGGGCCACCCTGCCTTGGTGGGAATCAGCCGGTGTGTTAATAAAAAAAATAATATATATATATATATATATATATATATATATATATATATATATATATATATATATATAATATATATAATATATATATATATATATATATATATATATATATATATATATATATATATATATATATTATATATATATATATATATATATATATATATATATATATATATATAATATATATATATATATATATATATATATATATATATATATATATATATATATACATATATATATATATATATTATGTATTTTTTTTTTTCAACAAGTTGGTCGTCTCCCACCGAGGCAGTGACCCAAAAAAGAAAGAAAATCCCCAAAAACAAAATGCTTTCATCATCATTCAACACTTTCACCTCACTCACACATTATCACTGTTTTTGCAGAGGTGCTCAGAATACAACAGTTTAGAAGCATACATATATAAAGATACACAATATATCCCTCCAAACTGCCAATATCCCAAACCCCTCCTTTAAAGTGCAGGCATTGTACTTCCCATTTCCAGGACTCAAGTCCGACTGTATGAAAATAGCCGGTTTCCCTGAATCCCTTCACTAAATATTACCCTGCTCACACTCCAACAGATCGTCAGGTCACAAGTACCATTCGTCTCCATTCACTCCTATCTAACACGCTCACGCACGCTTGCTGGAAGTTCAAGCCCCTTGCCCACAAAACTATCATGTGGGAGTTCGATACGTGGATTAGGGTAGAAATACTTAACTGGCTTTATCTCGTTGGCACCAGCTACAATCTCTTGACCAATTATGTGAGCCAAACAGTACTAGGACCCGATACAAGGGTACAAACAACCACAGGTAGATGAGTGGATGGCTGGTGGTGGTGGTGGGGTGGTTGCTTCTGCAGCGCACCCCGGGTAGTGGGAGAGAGTGGTGGTGGGGGGGGACGACTCTCTGGCGGACGCGCTCACTCCACTACCCACGAAGGTGGCTTAAAACCCACTCTATGCCACAGGAATGGTAAAAACCACTCTTAGCATCCAACAGGGAGCACAAAGCGATATAAACAATACCTCAGAGGAGCTTGGCTTACTTCTTACTGCGTGGCTTACTTCTCTCTCTCAGCTGGGTTAGAAGCTGGGTTGGCTGACTGGCTTACCCCACGAGAATGGATGACTGGAAGACGTGTAACGATGCACAAAGCACGGAGGAGCAGTTGGATGACAGGAGACAGGCTGGATGATAGGCTGACTGGCGTTCACTTCCACAGTCTGGCTTACTGACTGGCTTAATTGCAAAATCTGGGTCAACCCCTCGGAGATTGAAGCAATTAGCACACGAACTAAGCCAGGAAGCTTGAAACGGCTGCAACAGGCTTGCAGGCAATAGGTTTGAGGGGAGTAGCTGCTGCTGGCTGGTGGTGGTGCGCGAGGGTAGAGCTGGTGGCTCGAGGTGGTGCGGGCGGGTAGTGGCTGGTGGGTAACAATTCACCTATGACCCTGGCGCTACTCACACAAACAGCCTTCTAACGCCTTGAATTACCCTTAAAAACGTAAATCCACGCTCCACACCGCTGTACACCATTTATCATGTGGGAGTTCGATACGTGGATTAGGGTAGAAATACTCACGTAGGCTGTTAATTACGTATTATTACTGTTATGTGGAGAGAGCCCTTGCCAGCCCTACCTATCTCCTTGGCTACACTCGTAATACTGACTAGCCGTCTGGCCAGTACCCCGTAGTGGGTGTTTTGAAATAGTGTCAGCTCAGCACAATATGAAGACCGTGACTCAAGACGGTTGGTCGTTGAGTCAACGGACGGTTACGGTAACTGGTTACTAGACTGGTAACTGGTTACTACTACTGAGAAAACCTAGTTTACCCCCTCTACTCATCTGAGTTTTCTTTGATTTTATCTTAATAGTTCTTGGTCTTATTACTTTTCCTTTTATATCCATGGGGAAGTGGAGTAAGAATCTTTCCTCCGTAAGCCATGCGTGTTGTAAAAGTCAACTAAAATGCCGGGAACAATGAGCTAGTAACCCCTTTTCCTGTAAAGATTATATATATATATATATATATATATATATATATATATATATATATATATATATATATATATATATATATATATATATATATATATATATATAAGATCGGGGAAGGGCAAAGAAGATCCCAGACAGAGTATAGGCTAGGTGGCCAAAGGCTGCAAACCTCGCTCAAGGAGAAAGATCTTGGGGTGAGTATAACACCGAACACGTCTCCAGAAGCACACATCAACCAGATGTGTGCTTCTGGAAACGCCAATATGCCAGGCGCCCATATGTTGCAGCATATGGGCGTCTGGCAAACCTGTGAATAGCGTTCCGATACCTTAGTAAGGAATCGTTCAAGACACTGTACAACGTGTATGTCAGGCCCATGTTGGAGTATGCAGCACCAGTTTGGAACCTACACTTGATCAAGCACGTCAAGAAATTAGAGAAAGTGCAAAAGTTTGCGACAAGGTTAGTTCCAGAGCTAAGGGAAATGTCCTACAAAGAAAGGTTAAGGGAAATCGGCCTGACGACACTGGAGGACAGGAGGGTTAGGGAGACATGATAACAACATACAAAATATTGCGTGGAATAGACAAGGTGGACAGAGACAAGATATTCCAGAGAGGGGACACAGAAACAAGGGGTCACAATTGGAAGTTGAAGACCCAGATGAGTCAAAGGGATGTTAGGAAGTATTTCTTCAGTCATAGAGTTGTCAGGAAGTGGAATAGTCTGGCAAGTGAGTTAGTGGAAGCAGGAACCATACATAACTTTAAGATGAGGTATGATAAAGCTCATGGAGCAGGGAGAGAGAGGACACCTAGTAGCACTCATTGAAGAGACGGGGACAGAAGCTGAGTCTCGACCCCTGTAACCACAATTAGGTGAGTACAATTAGGTGAGTACACACACAATTTTATGTGTGGGTGGGAGCTGCGCTGCCCAGCACAGACCAGTAGGGGCACTGTTGAGTCTTCTCTTTTGCAATCTTTGTTGAAAAGAAACAAATGTCAAGCGTTTTCGTGATCTCTCTGTTACATCTTCAGAGAGCTGAGTACCTCAAGCCTGTCACTGTTGTTTATGTGATTGATGGACTTTGGTAAACTCTTAGAATTTAATTCCCTTTCGGAGTGGTTATATTTCGGAGTAAGATATCACCAATAATCGTTATACAGCTCTATTCTTGTGATCTTGTTGCAACTGTATTCTTGTGATCTTTTTGCAACTCGTGTATTAACGTGATTTTGTTGCAGCTTGCAGTGGCGTGCGCTGCGGCGGAGGGAAGAAGTGTGTACTGGACGAGCAGATGACCCCTCGCTGTGTACGCTGCCCTTCGTCTTGTCCACCGCAGGACAAGCCGCGTCCTATCTGCGCCGCCGACCAGCGCACTTATGTCTCCCCATGCCACCTGAAGCGGGCGTCCTGCCGTGCAGCTGCTGAGATACCTAGGGCATACAAGGGGCCCTGCAGAGGTCAGTAAGCCATCATAGATAAACATAAGAATGGAGGAACACTGCGGAAGGCCTACTGGCCCATGCAAGGCCGGTCCTCATCAAAACCACGGCTACCCAAAGCTACCCAGCTACCCGTACCCACGACACCAATCACACCCAGCCCCTCCCACTCATATATTTGTCCAGTCTCTTCTTAAAGCTACCCAGGGTCCTAGGCTTGACCACCATACCCTATATGTTGCAGAGTGAGACATGTGCAGCAGTTGCGTATCTTTATTCCGAAACGTTTCGCCTACACAGTAGGCTTCTTCACTCAAATACAGAGGCAGCAGTAGTAATGAGATAAAGATGATGTAAGCAGTCCATCAACTGAATTATCCCTACTATCATACTTCCATTCAATGCTAAAGGCAATTGATTTGTGATCGCTTGTGCCGAGTTCCTTTGTAATTTCTAAATTATTAACAAGGGTTTCCTTGTTTGCCAAAACCAAGTCAAGCAGGTTATTTCCCCTTGTAGGTTCTGTCACAAACTGTCTCAAAAAACAATCCTGAACTACGTCTAAGAAGTCGTTTGATTCTAAATTCCCAGTCAGGAAATTCCAATCAATATGACTAAAGTTAAAGTCTCCTAGAATTACTACATTATCGTGCCTTGTGGCCTTAACAATTTCCTCCCATAGTAGTCTCCCTTGGTCCCTATCTAAGTTTGGGGGACGGTATATCACTCCTAAAATCAATTTTTCATGTCCCTCTGAAAATTCTATCCAAACAGACTCTGTATGTGTTACTTCAAACTTAATACCCGTTTTTATACAACAATTCAAGCGATCTCGGACATACAATGCCATCCCACCCCCCTTCCCGATACTTCTGTCTACTTGGAACAATTTAAAACTCTGTATGTGACATTCAGCAGGCATTTCCCGATTTTTCGTATTGAGCCACGTCTCAGTTAAGGCAAATACATCAATGTTACCTGCACTAGCAACTGGTCTCAACTCGTCCATCTTATTCCTAGCACTACGACTATTTGTGTAATATATATATTTAAGGACCCTCCTTTCTCTTTACCCTTCCTGCTCCTTTCTGTTATTCCACTAAACCTATTACTGTCCTTGTCACCTAGTGCCACTGGCTTTCCAATATCCACCTCATTTTGCCTATTACTAGTTCTCCTAGTACTCATATTACTACACTGGGACTTCACTGTTTTCCCGCTAAAACCCATACCACTAACTATTCCTAGTTTAAAGTCCTAACTGCTCCCTCCACTGCAGTTGCCAGTGCTCCCACCCCAGACCTAGATATGTGTACCCCATCCCTGGCATACATGTCATTTCTGCCATAGAAGAGGTCCCAGTTGTCAATGAATGTTACCACATTTTCCTTACAGTATTTGTCCAGGCAGCAATTGACACCAATTGCTCTGGACAACCATTCATTTCCAACTCCTCTCCTTGGCAAAATACCACATATGACAGGGTTCCCACCCTTCCTCCTAATTATCTCTATTGCTGACCTATTCCTGCTAATCAGGTCCTCACTCCTACGTCTGCCAACATCGTTGCCTCCAGCACTGAGACAGATAATAGGATTGCTCCCATTACCTTTCATGATGTCATCCATCCCAGCCCCAGGAAAACACACTCTCTACCTCCTACTCCTATCCTTCAAGCAGAATGCCCTATCCATATACCTAATTTTTTATTAACACACTGGCTGATTCCCACCAAGGCAGGGTGGCCCGAAAAAGAAAAACTTTCACCATCATTCACTCCATCACTGTCTTGCCAGAAGGGTGCTTTACACTACAGTTTTTAAACTGCAACATTAACACCCCTCCTTCAGAGTGCAGGCACTGTACTTCCCATCTCCAGGACTCAAGTCCGGCCTGCCGGTTTCCCTGAATCCCTTCATAAATGTTACTTTGCTCACACTCCAACAGCACGTCAAGTATTAAAAACCATTTGTCTCCATTCACTCCTATCAAACACGCTCACGCATGCCCGCTGAAAGTCCAAGCCCCTCTCACACAAAACCTCCTTTACCCCCTCCCTCCAACCTTTCCTAGGCCGACCCCTACCCCGCCTTCCTTCCACTACAGACTGATACACTCTTGAAGTCATCCTGTTTCGCTCCATTCTCTCTACATGTCCGAACCACCTCAACAACCCTTCCTCATCCCTCTGGACAACAGTTTTGGCAATCCCGCACCTCCTCCTAACTTCCAAACTACGAATTCTCTGCATTATATTCACACCACACATTGCCCTCAGACATGACATCTCCACTGCCTCCAGCCTTCTCCTCGCTGCAACATTCATCACCCATGCTTCACACCCATATAAGAGCGTTGGTAAAACTATACTCTCATACATTCCCCTCTTTGTCGGTATTTATTTCCATCGAATCTATGGTGTTGTGAAACTTTTTCTCGGTAAAGATACCCCAGTGTTGCATAAATGTCTTTACTCTGCGAGATAGATCTAATGATAATAATAATAACTGATGATAATAATAATAACCATTATAATGTAGGGTAAGCCATCTACATGGTTGTGTTGTGTGTCGCCGCCAGAGGACGCCACGTGCAGCAGTGTGAGGTGTTGGCGCGATCAACGTTGTTTGACGCGTGTGGATGGAGGTCAGCCTCAGTGTACGTCGTGTGGGTCACTGGACTCGTGTAAGCCCTCCTCCCGCCCCGTCTGCGCCTCCAACGGTCGTATCTACCCGTCGTGGTGCGCCTTCAGGCACGAGGCTTGCCGCTCAGGCAGGGCACTCATACCTACACTACACCAGCACTGCGCCTCCAGTGAGTCTTACCTCCATCTTCAACCCTCCCTCCTCCATCCTCCATCTTCACCTACAATCCTCCACTCATTCTTCGCATCCTAGAATTGAAAGAAAATGGTAGTTGCCTTAGTTGAAATTAACGTTATATATGTGTATATACATCAACATTCATGTGTATATACATGGACATTCGTACATCAACATTCATGTGTATATACATCAGTGTGTATTGTAAACAAGTGGATATATGAACATTGTAAGTCTTACTAACGAACTCTCAGGGAGTATTGTGTATTTGGGTCTCACATTGAGGTCCTCTTCAGCAGACTCAGTACCAGGTCAAAATATAGAGTATTCGCTTTATCGTCTGGTTATTATCTGTGTTACATACCTCATGAGAGGGAGGGAGAGAGGACCCCCCCCCCTCCCCACCGCCTTATCAAAGTCAGAAAGGAAAACATATTAAAAGAAGGTAAGAAATACAGCACCTGTATTGTGAGGGGTGAATCAACATTGGCAAAAGAATCATGGATATATCCCAACAATCCACAGGGACTCCAGGTACAGTAAACACATGCCCAGATAACAGTAAGAGACAGAAGAATCAGAGTGTGAGATATGGTATGGTGATACCGTCAAGGTTTCAAGGTATCTTCAGAATTGGAGACCGTTGTAAAGCGATGTTGTCAGGGCCTTCTCAAACCCAACTCATCTCGCCACAGTTTTACTACTACTACCACCACCACTACTACTATTACTACCACCACTACTACTACTACTACTACTACTACTACTACTACTACTACTACTACTACTACTACTACTACTACTACTACCACTACTACTACTACCACCACCACTACTACTACTACTACTATTACCACTACTACTTCTACTACTATTACTACTACTGCTACTACTACTACTACTACTCACGCGACCTTCCACCTGACTCCGGCCACTATATACACTCGTGTCTTAGTTATCTCTGTATTAGGACTGAATAAGTCACTCGGGGCGAAACGTGGCTTTTTCCACACCTTGTCGGTATCAGGCTATTTCTCACTTTTTCTCACACGTCCAGACACACCCGGACTGGACTCGTCAACATACGGCTTCTTCCGAAAGGAAGAATTTACGTTGTTCCAAGGACTCATCCGAAAATATAGAGCGCAGTTCTGGCGAAGAAGCTGCAAGGGCTCTCACTGGACTCCCTGAGCTCTTGAGACAACGATACAAGTGAAATCAGCCTTGCCAGTGAGATAGAAGAAATGCCCATTCCTACCACAGGAATACCGTATAAGGAAGGTTGGAAGGATGTACGATCTTCCTTGCAGATCAGTCAAGTTAAAACTTCCGTACAATAATTTTAGACTCGTCAGCAAAGGACGCCATGACACCCCCGTATGTTGCTATAATTCGCCTGGAGGAAAAATACGATCTGAAGATATTAGTGTCTCCAAATCTGAAAGGAGAGTTTATTATTACTCCGCGAAACAGTCCTATGAGGCACTGCAGAAGGTGAACGACCTCGAATTGCCACTTTTTCTCACAGAACTAAAATCCACAGATCGGGGTGACAAAGGCGTATTAATGCGCTATCCGCTAGACATGTCTCTCGATGCAATCCACAGTAACATAAACATCGTGAAAGTTGAGCGTCTCCGAGCCAGGTAGGACGGTAACGTATCCACGAGACTGGTCTTGATTTCTCCTTGCTTAGTTGAATCTCTGTTGCTGGGAAATATACCCGGTTATGACGTACAACCCAGAGCCTTTGAGGTGCTTCAGGTGCCAGAGGTACAACCGCTTCAGCGCTCAATGTCAATTTAAAGAAGTATGAGGCATCTGAAGCGGATCTCACCAAACCAAAGACTATTTGGTGAAGCAACGGAACCTAGATGTCCAAACTGCTGCAAGAAGCATCATGCTTGGAACCTGCACTGCCCGGAGAGGCTCCGCCGTGTTAAGGCAGCAGGGAAAACTCCGGTTGTCCATCCTCCAGCATCAAATAGAGCCCTCACCACTGAGCAGCAGCCTCGTCCAGAGGAGGCTACAGCAACACGGAATTCAGGACCACTTCTTCGGCCACAGCGACAAAGGCAGCCGAGGAAGCATCAGTGACGGGCTGGCGTCCTTGCTCAACTAGCGGACAATACCTCTGCTCAGGCTTCCACCCGACAACGGCAGCCAACGGGCCCCATGCTGCAAGACAAGACTAAAGACAATGCATCAACCCCAGCACAAGAGTCATCAGTTAGGAACACTAGTTCAAGAGAGAAGATCAGGATATCCCATATTACCTCTGAGCCATCAAATGATGTCGACAATCACCTGCTTCACCGATATCATATGTGACCTGAAGACTCAGAGGAAAACAAAGAGACATTCAGAACTATTGTGAAGACCTTCGTTAACATATGCAAGATGGACAAAATAAAATCCATCCGTTTATTGGCAAATTTACCCGATCACCTGACACAGGGCCCAGAGACAATGATGGGGGGGGGGAATGCTGATGACCTCAGTCCCCCTGTAGTACACAGAGAAGGTGAATTAGATCGACATCTCTGTAGAAACCCTCAGACGGGTCATCGTAGGATTAAGACCCGTGTCAGGACGTAGTTCCTGACGAATAAATCAGTATCTGTATTAGAACTGAAGCAGTCACTCGTGGCGAAACGTTTCCTCTAATAAATGTCCTGAACTATATATAAGCGTCTTTTCAAACATTTAGAGTGTGGTGTTCTACTGTAGGCAGACTAACCAACTAAGTGTAAAGTTATGACAGAAAGAGTAGGAGAGGAAACCCCTGATAATGTAGCTCTCACAGAGACTAGACTCACAAGAATAATAACAAATGCGGTATGTCCAGAGTGAGAGAAAGGCAGACTAGCCTGCGAGACTTGATGTAGTTTTCATACAGAATGAATAAAACACAGTTGAAATTAATTATGGGAAGCACTAAGTGCTAGCAATGATGGTTACCTTGCTGGAAATAGAAATGGAGAGGAGGACAATGATAACAAGAGGAAAATATCAGTGAGAAGTGGATGGCAAATTTATACAAGAAAAAGACTGAGGTAAGAGTAAGTTTCCATGAAGAATCTCAGTTATGTGTCTTAATGTTGGTACAGTTACTGACAATGTCTTAAGTAGGACACAAGTGCAACTAATGTGACATTGAGGTAACGTTTCGCTCTCCAGGAGCTTTGTCAAGCCGTTACGGAATGGCTGGGCAAAGCTCCTTGAGAGCGAAACGTTGCCACAATAAAATGTCACATTATTTGCACTTGTGTCCTTTTATTTAAGCTGAGTCATAACTAGAGTTGTGTCTCAGTCTTAGTCAAGAATTGATGATTAAGACACATGTGCATCAGTTGGGTATTTTTTTTATTGAAAAGTAGGCCTCTTCAGTCAAATACAGAGACACCGGGTGTAGTAGTAAAATAAAGATGATGTAATCAGTCCTTGGAGAAATAGTACCCGAGGTGGTCAGTCCCTCAGCCATGGTCTGGAACAATATCGTTCCAGACCATGGGGCTGACACTATTCTCCGGACTGAGGGACTAGATAAGATAAGATAAGATTTCGTTCGGATTTTTAACCCCGGAGGGTTAGCCACCCAGGATAACCCAAGAAAGTCAGTGCGTCATCGAGGACTGTCTAACTTATTTCCATTGGGGTCCTTAATCTTGTCCCCCAGGATGCGACCCACACCAGTCGACTAACACCCAGGTACCTATTTGCTGCTAGGTGAACAGGACAACAGGTGTAAGGAAACGTGTTGAAATGTTTCCACCCGCCGGGAATCGAACCCGGGCCCTCCGTGTGTGAAGCGGGAGCTTTAGCCACCAGGCCACCGGGCCACCTGCATATCTCCAAAGTTGATGGACTGATTACATCATTTTCATTTCACTACTACACCTGTTCCATCTGTATTTGACTGAAGAAGCCTACTGTATTTTATACCACTTTCAATATACCTAGTCAAAAGTGCA
>NC_091323.1:31497511-31517511 GCF_038502225.1 Cherax quadricarinatus | reverse complement strand
GCCCTCTCATGGGCCTGGCTCATGTGCTCCTCTCAGGATGCTGAGGATCCCCATTGCCCTCTCATGGGCCTGGCTCATGTGCTCCTCTCAGGATACTGAGGATCTGAGGATGCCCATTGCCCTCTCATGGGCCTGGCTCACGTGCTCCTCTCAGGATACTGAGGATGCCCATTGCCCTCTCATGGGCCTGGCTCACGTGCTCCTTTCAGGATACTGAGGATCCCCATTGTCCTCTCATGGGCCTGGCTCATGTGCTCCTCTCAGGATACTGAGGATCCCCATTGCCCTCTCATGGGCCTGGCTCATGTGCTCCTCTCAGGATGCTGAGGATCCCCATTGCCCTCTCATGGGCCTGGCTCATGTGCTCCTCTCAGGATACTGAGGATCCCCATTGCCCTCTCATGGGCCTGGCTCACGTGCTCCTCTCAGGATACTGAGGATGCCCATTGCCCTCTCATGGGCCTGGCTCATGTGCTCCTCTCAGGATACTGAGGATGCCCATTGCCCTCTCATGGGCCTGGCTCATGTGCTCCTCTCAGGATACTGAGGATCCCCATTGCCCTCTCATGGGCCTGGCTCACGTGCTCCTCTCAGGATACTGAGGATGCCCATTGCCCTCTCATGGGCCTGGCTCACGTGCTCCTCTCAGGATACTGAGGATCCTCATTGTCCTCTCATGGGCCTGGCTCATGTGCTCCTCTCAGGATACTGAGGATCCCCATTGCCCTCTCATGGGCCTGGCTCATGTGCTCCTCTCAGGATGCTGAGGATCCCCATTGCCCTCTCATGGGCCTGGCTCATGTGCTCCTCTCAGGATACTGAGGATCCCCATTGCCCTCTCATGGGCCTGGCTCATGTGCTCCTCTCAGGATACTGAGGATGCCCATTGCCCTCTCATGGGCCTGGCTCATGTGCTCCTCTCAGGATACTGAGGATGCCCATTGCCCTCTCATGGGCCTGGCTCATGTGCTCCTCTCAGGATACTGAGGATGCCCATTGCCCTCTCAGGGGCCTGGCTCATGTGCTCCTCTCAGGATACTGAGGATGCCCATTGCCCTCTCATGGGCCTGGCTCACGTGCTCCTCTCAGGATACTGAGGATCCCCATTGCCCTCTCATGGGCCTGGCTCACGTGCTCCTCTCAGGATACTGAGGATCCCCATTGCCCTCTCATGGGCCTGGCTCATATGCTCCTCTCAGGATACTGAGGATCCCCATTGCCCTCTCATGGGCCTGGCTCACGTGCTTCCCTCAGGATACTGAGGATCCCCATTGCCTTCTCATGGGCCTGGCTCATGTGCTCCTCTCAGGATACTGAGGATCCCCATTGTCCTCTCATGGGCCTGGCTCATGTGCTCCTCTCAGGATACTGAGGATCCCCATTGCCCTCTCATGGGCCTGGCTCACGTGCTCCTCTCAGGATACTGAGGATGCCCATTGCCCTCTCATGGGCCTGGCTCATGTGCTCCTCTCAGGATACTGAGGATCCCCATTGCCCTCTCATGGGCCTGGCTCACGTGCTCCTCTCAGGATACTGAGGATCCCCATTGCCCTCTCATGGGTCTGGCTTACGTGCTCCTCTCAGGATACTGAGGATCCCCATTGCCCTCTCATGGGCCTGGCTCATGTGCTCCTCTCAGGATACTGAGGATGCTCATTGCCCTCTCATGGGCATGGCTCACGTGCTCCTCTCAGGATACTGAGGATCCCCATTGCCCTCTCATGGGCCTGGCTCATGCGCTCCTCTCAGGATACTGAGGATCTCCATTGCCCTCTCATTGGCCTGGCTCATGTGCTCCTCTCAGGATACTGAGGATCCCCATTGCCCTCTCATGGGCCTGGCTCATATGCTCCTCTCAGGATTCTGAGGATCCCCATTGCCCTCTCATGGGCCTGGCTCACGTGCTCCTCTCAGGATACTGAGGATCCCCATTGCCCTCTCATGGGCCTGGCTCATTTGCTCCTCTCAGGATACTGAGGATGCCCATTGCCCTCTCATGGGCCTGGCTCACGTGCTCCTCTCAGGATACTGAGGATCCCCATTGCCCTCTCTTGGGCCTGGCTCATGTGCTCCTCTCAGGATACTGAGGATCCCCATTGCCCTCTCATGGGCCTGGCTCATGTGCTCCTCTCAGGATACTGAGGATGCCCATTGCCCTCTCATGGGCCTGGCTCATGTGCTCCTCTCAGGATACTGAGGATCCCCATTGCCCTCTCATGGGCCTGGCTCATGTGCTCCTCTCAGGATACTGAGGATCCCCATTGCCCTCTCATGGGCCTGGCTCATATGCTCCTCTCAGGATACTGAGGATGCCCATTGCCCTCTCATGGGCCTGGCTCACGTGCTCCTCTCAGGATACTGAGGATCCCCATTGCCCTCTCATGGGCCTGGCTCACGTGCTCCTCTCAGGATACTGAGGATCCCCATTGCCCTCTCATGGGCCTGGCTCACGGGCTCCTCTCAGGATACTGAGGATCCCCATTGCCCTCTCATGGGCCTGGCTCATGTGCGCCTCTCAGGATACTGAGGATGCCCATTGCCCTCTCAGGGGCCTGGCTCATGTGCTCCTCTCAGGATACTGAGGATGCCCATTGCCCTCTCATGGGTCTGGCTCACGTGCTCCTCTCAGGATACTGAGGATCCCCATTGCCCTCTCATGGGCCTGGCTCATGTGCTCCTCTCAGGATACTGAGGATCCCCATTGCCCTCTCATGGGTCTGGCTCACGTGCTCCTCTCAGGATACTGAGGATCCCCATTGCCCTCTCATGGGCCTGGCTCATGTGCTCCTCTCAGGATACTGAGGATCCCCATTGCCCTCTCATGGGCCTGGCTCATGTGCTCCTCTCAGGATACTGAGGATCCCCATTGCCCTCTCATGGGCCTGGCTCATGTGCTCCTCTCAGGATACTGAGGATCCCCATTGCCCTCTCATGGGCCTGGCTCACGTGCTCCTCTCAGGATACTGAGGATCCCCATTGCCCTCTCATGGGCCTGGCTCATGTGCGCCTCTCAGGATACTGAGGATGCCCATTGCCCTCTCAGGGGCCTGGCTCATGTGCTCCTCTCAGGATACTGAGGATGCCCATTGCCCTCTCATGGGTCTGGCTCACGTGCTCCTCTCAGGATACTGAGGATCCCCATTGCCCTCTCATGGGCCTGGCTCATGTGCTCCTCTCAGGATACTGAGGATCCCCATTGCCCTCTCATGGGCCTGGCTCACGTGCTCCTCTCAGGATACTGAGGATCCCCATTGCCCTCTCATGGGCCTGGCTCATGTGCTCCTCTCAGGATACTGAGGATCCCCATTGTCCTCTCATGGGCCTGGCTCATGTGCTCCTCTCAGGATACTGAGGATCCCCATTGCCCCCTCATGGGCCTGGCTCATGTGCTCCTCTCAGGATACTGAGGATCCCCATTGCCCCCTCATGGGCCTGGCTCATGTGCTCCTCTCAGGCATATCATATAAATTACACATATCAAGTTGTAATTAATACACAGTGATTTATATTGGCCATATGATCCTGTTATTATATACTGGAGGAGACTTGTCTCTCTCACTCCACCGTGACAACAGTGATAATAACAAGGACACTGTCAGGATCAACAGTGACAACAGTGACAGGAGTAGTAGTAACAGTAAAAAGAGTGACAACAATAGAAACAACAGCAATAAACACAAGAACAGCAACAACAACAGTAACAACAGCAATAACAACGATAACAGCACCGGCAACAACAACCAACAGCAGCACTTGTGCAAGAAAGGTATAAAATTCCGACAGTATGAAAGTTAAGACACATGTGCAACATCTGGATATGTTTATTGTAGACGTTTCGCCATCCAGTGGCTGCATCAATACAGATTCTAAGACATAATTAGAAGACAGTAGAACTATATACATAAGAAGACGTAATCAGTCCCTCAGTCTTGGAGTTAGTGTTGACAGCATCGTGGTGGAGGAGAATCTCCAGGTTCTCCTCCACCACGATGCTGTCAACACTAACTCTAAGACTGAGGGACTGATTACCTCTTCTTATGTATATAGTTCTACTGTCTTCTAATTATGTCTTAGAATCTGTATTGATACAGCCACTGGATGGCGAAACGTCTACAATAAACATATCCAGATGTTACACATGTGTCCTAACTTTCAACCACAACAGTAGTGAGAAGTGACGTAAGTTGTGTCCAGGTGACGGTGATAGGTGACTGGACCTCAGCTGGGAGGTACCAGTGACGGTGATAGGTGACTGGACCTCAGCTGGGAGGTACCAGTGACGGTGACAGGTGACTGGACCTCAGCTGGGAGGTACCAGTGACGGTGATAGGTGACTGGACCTCAGCTGGGAGGTACCAGTGACGGTGACAGGTGACTGGACCTCAGCTGGGAGGTACCAGTGACGGTGACAGGTGACTGGACCTCAGCTGGGAGGTACCAGTGACGGTGACAGGTGACTGGACCTCAGCTGGGAGGTACCAGTGACGGTGACAGGTGACTGGACCTCAGCTGGGAGGTACCAGTGACGGTGACAGGTGACTGGACCTCAGCTGGGAGGTACCAGTGACGGTGATAGGTGACTGGACCTCAGCTGGGAGGTACCAGTGACGGTGACAGGTGACTGGACCTCTGCTGGGAGGTACCAGTGACGGTGACAGGTGACTGGACCTCAGCTGGGAGGTACCAGTGACGGTGACAGGTGACTGGACCTCAGCTGGGAGGTACCAGTGACGGTGACAGGTGACTGGACCTCAGCTGGGAGGTACCAGTGACGGTGACAGGTGACTGGACCTCAGCTGGGAGGTACCAGTGACGGTGACAGGTGACTGGACCTCAGCTGGGAGGTACCAGTGACGGTGACAGGTGACTGGACCTCAGCTGGGAGGTACCAGTGACGGTGACAGGTGACTGGACCTCAGCTGGGAGGTACCAGTGACGGTGACAGGTGACTGGACCTCAGCTGGGAGGTACCAGTGACGGTGACAGGTGACTGGACCTCAGCTGGGAGGTACCAGTGACGGTGACAGGTGACTGGACCTCAGCTGGGAGGTACCAGTGACGGTGACAGGTGACGGGACCTCAGCTGGGAGGTACCAGTGACGGTGACAGGTGACTGGACCTCAGCTGGGAGGTACCAGTGACGGTGACAGGTGACGGGACCTCAGCTGGGAGGTACCAGTGACGGTGACAGGTGACGGGACCTCAGCTGGGAGGTACCAGTGACGGTGACAGGTGACGGGACCTCAGCTGGGAGGTACCAGTGACGGTGACAGGTGACGGGACCTCAGCTGGGAGGTACCAGTGACGGTGACAGGTGACGGGACCTCAGCTGGGAGGTACCAGTGACGGTGACAGGTGACGGGACCTCAGCTGGGAGGTACCAGTGACGGTGACAGGTGACGGGACCTCAGCTGGGAGGTACCAGTGACGGTGACAGGTGACGGGACCTCAGCTGGGAGGTACCAGTGACGGTGACAGGTGACGGGACCTCAGCTGGGAGGTACCAGTGACGGTGACAGGTGACGGGACCTCAGCTGGGAGGTACCAGTGACGGTGACAGGTGACGGGACCTCAGCTGGGAGGTACCAGTGACGGTGACAGGTGACTGGACCTCAGCCTGAAGGTACCAGTGACGGTGACAGGTGACGGGACCTCAGCTGGGAGGTACCAGTGACGGTGACAGGTGACGGGACCTCAGCTGGGAGGTACCAGTGACGGTGACAGGTGACGGGACCTCAGCTGGGAGGTACCAGTGACGGTGACAGGTGACGGGACCTCAGCTGGGAGGTACCAGTGACGGTGACAGGTGACGGGACCTCAGCTGGGAGGTACCAGTGACGGTGACAGGTGACGGGACCTCAGCTGGGAGGTACCAGTGACGGTGACAGGTGACGGGACCTCAGCTGGGAGGTACCAGTGACGGTGACAGGTGACGGGACCTCAGCTGGGAGGTACCAGTGACGGTGACAGGTGACTGGACCTCAGCCTGAAGGTACCAGTGACGGTGACAGGTGACGGGACCTCAGCTGGGAGGTACCAGTGACAGGTTAATTGACAGGTTGACTCTCCACCACACCACTACCCCCCCCACCCTGCAACACACTCCCCCATCCCACAACATGTGGTCGGTACCCAGCCTCTCCAGCCCTCTCCTCACCCCACCTTTTGCCTTCCTCCCACCCCCACATCCCTGCCTTTCTACGCGCCCCCTCCCCACGCTCTAACACACCCCCTCCCCTACCCTCATTTCATGCTCTACACCACCCTTACACACACACACACACACACACACACACACACACACACACACACACACACACACACACACACACACACACACACCAAGGAGAAAGATCTTGGGGTGACCATAACACCGAACACGTCTCCGGAGGCACACATCAACCAGATAACAGCTGCAGCATATGGGCGAATGGGAAACCTGAGAATAGCGTTCCGATACCTTAGTAAGGAATCGTTCAAGATTCTCTACACCGTGTACGTCAGGCTCATACTGGAGTATGCAGCACCAGTTTGGAACCCACACCTGGTAAAGCACTTCAAGATGTTAGAGAAAGTGCAAAGGTTTGCAACAAGACTAGTTCCGGAGCTCAGAGGAATGTCCTACGAAGAAAGGTTGAGGGAAATCGGACTGACGACACTTGAGGACAGAAGGGTCAGGGGAGACATGATAACGACATACAAAATACTGTGTGGAATAAATAAGGTGGATAGAGACAGGATGCTCCAGACAGAGGACACAGAAACAAGGGGTCACAATTGGAATCTGAAGACTCAGACGAGTCACAGGGATGTTAGGAAGTATTTCTTCAGTCATAGAGTCGTCAGGAAGTGGAATAGCCTAGCAAGTGATGTAGTTGAGGCAGGAACCATACATAACTTTAAGACGAGGTATGACAAACCTCAGGAAGCAGGGAGAGGACATAGTAGCGATCAGTGAAGAGGAGGGGCCAGGAGCTGAGTCTCGAATCCTGCAACCACAATTAGATGAGTACACACACACACTTTCACATGTGATGTGTCATGTCATCTGCGTGATGTGTCATGTCATCTGTGTGATGTGTCATGTCTGTGATGTGTCATGTCATTTGTGTTATGCGTCACGTCATCTGTATGATGTGTCACACAGATGACGTGACATGACATGACGCATGATCAGTCAAACTATTTGTGCCCGTCACTGTGTATTTTCTCTTCTGTCATACAGAACCACTGACCAAGAACGACTCTTCCCAGGTCAGAGTCCCCCAGAGAGCCACATCGTTGGCAGTAACACAAAGGTACAACAGTTAGGTATCTCTGTTCCAAAACGTTTCGCCTACACAGTAGGCTTTTTCAGTCTAGCACAGAAGTGGCAGCAGTCACCGTCACTGGTACCTCCCAGCTGAGGTCCAGTCACCTGTCACCGTCACTGGTACCTCCCAGCTGAGGTCCAGTCACCTGTCACCGTCACTGGTACCTCCAAGCTGAGGTCCAGTCACCTGTCACCGTCACTGGTACCTCCCAGCTGAGGTCCAGTCACCTGTCACCGTCACTGGTACCTCCCAGCTGAGGTCCAGTCACCTGTCACCGTCACTGGTCCCAGCTGAGGTCCAGTCACCTGTCACCGTCACTGGTACCTCCCAGCTGAGGTCCAGTCACCTGTCACCGTCACTGGTACCTCCCAGCTGAGGTCCAGTCACCTGTCACCGTCACTGGTACCTCCCAGCTGAGGTCCAGTCACCTGTCACCGTCACTGGTACCTCCCAGCTGAGGTCCAGTCACCTGTCACCGTCACTGGTACCTCCCAGCTGAGGTCCAGTCACCTGTCACCGTCACTGGTACCTCCCAGCTGAGGTCCAGTCACCTGTCACCGTCACTGGTACCTCCCAGCTGAGGTCCAGTCACCTGTCACCGTCACTGGTACCTCCCAGCTGAGGTCCAGTCACCTGTCACCGTCACTGGTACCTCCCAGCTGAGGCCCAGTCACCTGTCACCGTCACTGGTACCTCCCAGCTGAGGTCCAGTCACCTGTCACCGTCACTGGTACCTCCCAGCTGAGGTCCAGTCACCTGTCACCGTCACTGGTACCTCCCAGCTGAGGTCCAGTCACCTGTCACCGTCACTGGTACCTCCCAGCTGAGGTCCAGCCACCTGTCACCGTCACTGGTACCTCCCAGCTGAGGTCCAGTCACCTGTCACCGTCACTGGTACCTCCCAGCTGAGGTCCAGTCACCTGTCACCGTCACTGGTACCTCCCAGCTGAGGTCCAGTCACCTGTCACCGTCACTGGTACCTCCCAGCTGAGGTCCAGTCACCTGTCACCGTCACTGGTACCTCCCAGCTGAGGTCCAGTCACCTGTCACCGTCACTGGTACCTCCCAGCTGAGGTCCCGTCACCTGTCATCGTCACTGGTACCTCTCAGCTGAGGTCCAGTCACCTGTCACCGTCACTGGTACCTCCCAGCTGAGGTTCAGTTACCTGTCACCGTCACTGGTACCTCCCAGCTGAGGTTCAGTCACCTGTCACCGTCACTGGTACCTCCCAGCTGAGGTCCAGTCACCTGTCACCGTCACTTGTACCTCCCAGATGAGGTCCAGTCACCTGTCACCGTCACTGGTACCTCCCAGCTGAGGTCCAGTCACCTGTCACCGTCACGGGTACCTCCCAGCTGAGGTCCCGTCACCTGTCACCGTCACTGGTACCTCCCAGCTGAGATCGAGTCACCTGTCACCGTTACTGGTACCTCCCAGCTGAGGTCCAGTCACCTGTCACCGTCACTGGTACCTCCCAGCTGAGATCCAGTCACCTGTCACCGTCACTGGTACCTTCAGGCTGAGGTCCCGTCACCTGTCACCGTCACTGGTGCCTCCCAGCTGAGGTCCAGTCACCTGTCACCGTCACTGGTACCTCCCAGCTGAGGTCCAGTCACCTGTCACCGTCACTGATACCTCCCAGCTGAGGTCCAGTCACCTGTCACCGTCACTGGTACCTCCCAGCTGAGGTCCAGTCACCTGTCACCGTCACTGGTACCTCCCAGCTGAGGTCCCGTCACCTGTCACCGTCACTGGTACCTCACAGCTGAGGTCCAGTCACCTGTCACCGTCACTGGTACCTCCCAGCTGAGGTCCAGTCACCTGTCACCGTCACTGGTACCTCCCAGCTGAGGTCCCGTCACCTGTCACCGTCACTGGTACCTCACAGCTGAGGTCCAGTCACCTGTCACCGTCACTGGTACCTCCCAGCTGAGATCCAGTCACCTGTCACCGTCACTGGTACCTTCAGGCTGAGATCCCGTCACCTGTCACCGTCACTGGTGCCCCCCAGCTGAGGTCCAGTCACCTGTCACCGTCACTGGTACCTCCCAGCTGAGGTCCAGTCACCTGTCACCGTCACTGGTACCTCCCAGCTGAGGTCCAGTCACCTGTCACCGTCACTGGTACCTCCCAGCTGAGGTCCAGTCACCTGTCACCGTCACTGGTACCTCCCAGCTGAGGTCCAGTCACCTGTCACCGTCACTGGTACCTCCCAGCTGAGGTCCAGTCACCTGTCACCGTCACTGGTACCTCCCAGCTGAGGTCCAGTCACCTGTCACCGTCACTGGTACCTCCCAGCTGAGGTCCAGTCACCTGTCACCGTCACTGTTACCTCCCAGCTGAGGTCCAGTCACCTGTCACCGTCACTGGTACCTTATGGCTGAGGTCCCGTCACCTGTCACCGTCACTGGTACCTCCCAGGTGAGGTCCAGTCACCGTCACTGGTACCTCCCAGGTGAGGTCCAGTCACCGTCACTGGTACCTCCCAGCTGAGGTCCAGTCACCTGTCACTGGTACCTCCCAGCTGAGGTCCAGTCACCTGTCACCGTCACCTGGACACAACTTACGTCATTTCTCACTACTGATGTTGTTGAAAGTTAGGACACGTGTGTAACATCTGGAGGAGAGTTGCGTTCCATAGTCTGGAACATTGTTCCAGATTCGTAGCACTGGGGGGTAGCAGGAACCTTGTAGCACTGGGGGGTAGCAGGAACCTTGTAGCACTGGGGAGTAGCAGGAACCTTGTAGCACTGGGGAGTAACAGGAACCTTGTAGCACTGGGGAGCAGCAGGAACCTTGTAGCACTGGGGAGTAGCAGGAACCTTGTAGCACTGGGGGGTAGTAGGAACCTTGTAGCACTGGGGAGTAGCAGGAACCTTGTAGCACTGGGGAGTAGAAGGAACCTTGTAGCACTGGGGGGTAGCAGGAACCTTGTAGCACTGGGGAGTAGCAGGAACCTTGTAGCACTGGGGAGTAGCAGGAACCTTGTAGCACTGGGGGGTAGCAGGAACCTTGTAGCACTGGGGAGTAGCAGGAACCTTGTAGCACTGGGGAGTAGAAGGAACCTTGTAGCACTGGGGAGTAGCAGGAACCTTGTAGCACTGGGGGGTAGCAGGAACCTTGTAGCACTGGGGAGTAGCAGGAACCTTGTAGCACTGGGGGGTAGCAGGAACCTTGTAGCACTGGGGAGTAGCAGGAACCTTGTAGCACTGGGGGGTAGCAGGAACCTTGTAGCACTGGGGGGTAGCAGGAACCTTCTAGCACTGGGGAGTAGCGGGAACCTTGTAGCACTGGGGGGTAGCAGGAACCTTGTAGCACTGGGTAGTGGCAGGAACCTTGTAGCACTGGGGGGTAGCAGGAACCTTGTAGCACTGGGTAGTGGCAGGAACCTTGTAGCACTGGGGAGTAACAGGAACCTTGTAGCACTGGGGAGTAACAGGAACCTTGTAGCACTGGGGGGTAGCAGGAACCTTGTAGCACTGGGGAGTAACAGGAACCTTGTAGTACTGGGGAGTAGAAGGAACCTTGTAGCACTGGGGAGTAGCAGGAACCTTGTAGCACTGGGGAGTAACAGGAACCTTGTAGCACTGGGGGGTAGCAGGAAGCTTGTAGCACTGGGGAGTAACAGGAACCTTGTAGCACTGGGGAGTAACATGAACCTTGTAGCACTGGGGGGTAGCAGGAACCTTGTAGCACTGGGGAGTAGCAGGAACCTTGTAGCACGGGGGGGTAGCAGGAACCTTGTAGCACTGGGGGGTAGCAGGAACCTTGTAGCACTGGGGGGTAGCAGGAACCTTTTAGCACTGGGGGGTAGCAGGAACCTTGTAGCACTGGGGAGCAGCAGGAACCTTGTAGCACTGGGGGGTAGCAGGAACCTTGTAGCACTGGGGGGTAGCAGGAACCTTGTAGCACTGGGGGGTAGCAGGAACCTTGTAGCACTGGGGGGTAACAGGAACCTTGTAGCACTGGGGGTAGCAGGAACCTTGTAGCACTGGGGGGTAGCAGGAACCTTGTAGCACTGGGGAGCAGCAGGAACCTTGTAGCACTGGGGGGTAGCAGGAACCTTGTAGCACTGGTGGGTAGCAGGAACCTTGTAGCACTGGGGGGTAGCAGGAACCTTGTAGCACTGGGGTGTAGCAGGAACCTTGTAGCACTGGGGAGCAGCAGGAACCTTGTAGCACTGGGGGGTAGCAGGAACCTTGTAGCACTGGGGGGTAGCAGGAACCTTGTAGCACTGGGGGGTAGCAGGAACCTTGTAGCACTGGGGGGCAGCAGGAACCTTGTAGCACTGGGGGGTAGCAGGAACCTTGTAGCACTGGGGGGTAGCAGGAACCTTGTAGCACTGGGGGGTAACAGGAACCTTGTAGCACTGGGGATTAACAGGAACCTTGTAGCACTGGGGAGTAACAGGAACCTTGTAGCACTGGGGAGTAACAGGAACCTTGTAGCACTGGGGAGTAACAGGAACCTTGTAGCACTGGGGGGTAGCAGGAACCTTGTAGCACTGGGGGGTAGCAGGAACCTTGTAGCACTGGGGGGTAGCAGGAACCTTGTAGCACTGGGGAGTAACAGGAACCTTGTAGCACTGGGGGGTAGCAGAAACCTTGTAGCACTGGGGAGTAACAGGAACCTTGTAGCACTGGGGAGTAACAGGAACCTTGTAGCACTGGGGAGTAACAGGAACCTTGTAGCACTGGGGAGTAACAGGAACCTTGTAGCACTGGGGAGTAACAGGAACCTTGTAGCACTGGGGGGTAGCAGGAACCTTGTAGCACTGGGGAGTAGCAGGAACCTTGTAGCACTGGGGAGTAACAGGAACCTTGTAGCACTGGGGAGTAACAGGAACCTTGTAGCACTGGGGGGTAGCAGGAACCTTGTAGCACTGGGGAGTAACAGGAACCTTGTAGCACTGGGGGTAGCAGGAACCTTGTAGCACTGGGGAGTAACAGGAACCTTGTAGCACTGGGGAGTAACAGGAACCTTGTAGCACTGGGGAGTAACAGGAACCTTGTAGCACTGGGGAGTAACAAGAACCTTGTAGCACTGGGGAGTAACAGGAACCTTGTAGCACTGGGGAGTAACAGGAACCTTGTAGCACTGGGGAGTAACAGGAACTTTGTAGCACTGGGGGGTAGCAGGAACCTTGTAGCACTGGGGGGTAGCAGGAACCTTGTAGCACTGGGGGGTAGCAGGAACCTTGTAGCACTGCGGGGCACCAGGAACCTTGTAGCACTGGGGGGTAGCAGGAACCTTGTAGCACTGGGGAGCAGCAGGAACCTTGTAGCACTGGGGGGTAGCAGGAACCTTGTAGCACTGGGGGGTAGCAGGAACCTTGTAGCACTGGGGGGTAGCAGGAACCTTGTAGCACTGGGGGGTAGCAGGAACCTTGTAGCACTGGGGGGTAGCAGGAACCTTGTAGCACTGGGGAGTAACAGGAACCTTGTAGCACTGGGGGGTAACAGGAACCTTGTAGCACTGGGGAGTAACAGGAACCTTGTAGCACTGGGGAGTAACAGGAACCTTGTAGCACTGGGGAGTAACAGGAACCTTGTAGCACTGGGGAGTAACAGGAACCTTGTAGCACTGGGGGGTAGCAGGAACCCTGTAGCACTGGGGGGTAGCAGGAACCTTGTAGCACCGGGGGGTAGCAGGAACCTTGTAGCACTGGGGAGTAACAGGAACCTTGTAGCACTGGGGGGTAGCAGGAACCTTGTAGCACTGGGGAGTAACAGGAACCTTGTAGCACTGGGGAGTAACAGGAACCTTGTAGCACTGGGGAGTAACAGGAACCTTGTAGCACTGGGGAGTAACAGGAACCTTGTAGCACTGGGGAGTAACAGGAACCTTGTAGCACTGGGGAGTAACAGGATCCTTGTAGCACTGGGGGGTAGCAGGAACCTTGTAGCACTGGGGAGTAGCAGGAACCTTGTAGCACTGGGGAGTAACAGGAACCTTGTAGCACTGGGGGGTAGCAGGAACCTTGTAGCACTGGGGAGTAACAGGAACCTTGTAGCACTGGGGGGTAGCAGGAACCTTGTAGCACTGGGGAGTAACAGGAACCTTGTAGCACTGGGGAGTAACAGGAACCTTGTAGCACTGGGGAGTAACAGGAACCTTGTAGCACTGGGGAGTAACAGGAACCTTGTAGCACTGGGGAGTAACAGGAACCTTGTAGCACTGGGGGGTAGCAGGAACCTTGTAGCACTGGGGAGCAGCAGGAACCTTGTAGCACTGGGGAGTAACAGGAACCTTGTAGCACTGGGGAGTAACAGGAACCTTGTAGCACTGGGGGGTAGCAGGAACCTTGTAGCACTGGGGAGTAACAGGAACCTTGTAGCACTGGGGGTAGCAGGAACCTTGTAGCACTGGGGAGTAACAGGAACCTTGTAGCACTGGGGAGTAACAGGAACCTTGTAGCACTGGGGAGTAACAGGAACCTTGTAGCACTGGGGAGTAACAGGAACCTTGTAGCACTGGGGAGTAACAGGAACCTTGTAGCACTGGGGAGTAGCAGGAACCTTGTAGCACTGGGGAGTAGCAGGAACCTTGTAGCACTGGGGGGTAGCAGGAACCTTGTAGCACTGGGGGGTAGCAGGAACCTTGTAGCACTGGGGGGTAGCAGGAACCTTGTAGCACTGGGGAGTAACAGGAACCTTGTAGCACTGGGGAGTAGCAGGAACCTTGTAGCACTGGGGGGTAGCAGGAACCTTGTAGCACTGGGGGGTAGCAGGAACCTTGTAGCACTGGGGAGTAACAGGAACCTTGTAGCACTGGGGGGTAGCAGGAACCTTGTAGCACTGGGGAGTAACAGGAACCTTGTAGCACTGGGGGGTAGCAGGAACCTTGTAGCACTGGGGGGTAGCAGGAACCTTGTAGCACTGGGGAGTAACAGGAACCTTGTAGCACTGGGGGGTAGCAGGAACCTTGTAGCACTGGGGGGTAGCAGGAACCTTGTAGCACTGGGGGGTAGCAGGAACCTTGTAGCACTGGGGAGTAACAGGAACCTTGTAGCACTGGGGGGTAGCAGGAACCTTGTAGCACTGGGGGGTAGCAGGAACCTTGTAGCACTGGGGGGTAGCAGGAACCTTGTAGCACTGAGGAGTAACAGGAACCTTGTAGCACTGGGGAGTAGCAGGAACCTTGTAGCACTGGGGGGTAGCAGGAACCTTGTAGCACTGGGGGGTAGCAGGAACCTTGTAGCACTGGGGAGTAACAGGAACCTTGTAGCACTGGGGGGTAGCAGGAACCTTGTAGCACTGGGGAGTAACAGGAACCTTGTAGCACTGGGGGGTAGCAGGAACCTTGTAGCACTGGGGGGTAGCAGGAACCTTGTAGCACTGGGGAGTAACAGGAATCTTGTAGCACTGGGGGGTAGCAGGAACCTTGTAGCACTGGGGGGTAGCAGGAACCTTGTAGCACTGGGGGGTAACAGGAATCTTGTAGCACTGGGGGGTAGCAGGAACCTTGTAGCACTGGGGAGTAACAGGAATCTTGTAGCACTGGGGGGTAGCAGGAACCTTGTAGCACTGGGGAGTAGCAGGAACCTTGTAGCACTGGGGAGTAACAGGAACCTTGTAGCACTGGGGAGTAACAGGAACCTTGTAGCACTGGGGGGTAGCAGGAACCTTGTAGCACTGGGGGGTAGCAGGAACCTTGTAGCACTGGGGAGTAACAGGAACCTTGTAGCACTGGGGAGTAACAGGAACCTTGTAGCACTGGGGAGTAACAGGAACCTTGTAGCACTGGGGGGTAGCAGGAACCTTGTACCACTGGAGAATTTGCAAACATACACCCTGGTCGGTGTGTATATATATATATATATATATATATATATATATATATATATATATATATATATATATATATATATATATATATATATATATATATATATATATATATATATATATGTGTGTGTGTGTGTGTGTGTGTGTGTGTGTGTGTGTGTGTGTGTGTGTGTGTATGTATGTATTACTGTATTCTTTATTTTTGTAATTCAATTCTTGCATGTTCTTCTGTTCTATAATTATTCTTCCTTCTCTCTTGTTCTCCTCTCTGACCTCTACTCCAGCGGGGAGTGGATGGGAAATAGGGGAGGGAACGGTGGGTGGGAGGGGAGGGGAAGAGTTGTGGATAGTGGTGGGGAAGGAGGGACGGGGGGGGGGGGGGGGGCGCGTTGTGGGTGTTGATAGGGGAGGTGGGTGTTGTGTTAAAGGAACACCCATCCCACCCCCCACCCATCTCTACTCTTACCCGTTTCTCTATATCCTCCCCCCTCCCTCAATCCCCCTCCCTACCCCTCCCCTTTCTTCCCCCTCCCATTCCCCCTCCCCTCCCCTCCCCTCCCCTCTGGTAATGTAGGCAGATGTATTATGTAGCCGTTCCTGGCCTGCATCCAAACCACAATTATCAGATACAGTGTGATACACGCCCTCTAGTATACCTCCCACGCCCTCAAGTATACCTCCCACGCTCTCTAGTACGCCTCCAAGCCCTCTAGTACACCTTCACGCCCTCTAGTACACCTCCCAGGCCCTCTAGTACACCTCCACGCCCTCTAGTACACCCACGCCCTCTAGTATACCTCTCACGCCCTCTAGTACGCCTCCCACGGCCACTAGTACGCCTCCCACGGCCTCTAGTACACCTCGCAAGCCCTCTAGTACACCTCCCACGCCCTCTAGTACACCTCCCACGCCCACTTGTGCACCTCCAAGCCCACTTGTACACGTCCCACGCCCACTTGACACGTCGCACACCCTCTAGTACGCCTCCCACGCCCTCTAGTACATCTCTACGCCCTCTAGTACACCTCCACGCTCTCTAGTACACATCCCACGTCCACTTGTAAACCTCCACGCCTACTAGTACACCTCCTACGCCCATTTGGACACCTCCAACACCCTCTAGTACGCCTCCCACGCCCTCTAGTACACCTCCCACGCCCTCAAATACACCTCCCCCGCCCCTCTAGTATATATCCCACGCCCACTGTCACACCACCCACGCTTTCTGTCACCACCCACGCCCACTGTCACACCCACGCTTTCTGTCACCACCCACGTCCTCTGTCACACCACCCACGCTTTCTGTCACTACCCACGCCCACTGTCACACCCACGCTTTCTGTCACCACCCACGCCCACTGTCACACCACCCACGCTTTCTGTCACCACCCACGTCCTCTGTCACACCACCCACGCTTTCTATCACTACCTACGCCCACTGTCACACCACCCACGCTTTCTGTCACCACCCACGTCCTCTGTCATACCACCCACGCTTTCTGTCACTACCCACGCCCTCTGTCACACCACCCACGCCCTGTCACCACCCACGCCCTCTGTCACACCACCCACACCCTGTCACTACCCACGCCCTCTGTCACTACCCACGTCCTCTGTCACACCACCCATGCCCTGTCACCACGCACGTCCTCTGTCACCACCCACGCCCTCTGTCACCACCCACGCCCTCTGTCACTACCCACGTCCTCTGTCACACCACCCACGCCCTGTCACCACGCACGTCCTCTGTCACCACCCACGCCCTCTGTCACCACGCACGTCCTCTGTCACCACCCACGCCCTCTGTCACTACCCACGCCCTTTGTCACTACCCACGTCCTCTGTCACACCACCCACGCCCTGTCACCACGCACGTCCTCTGTCACCACCCACGCCCTCTGTCACTACCCACGCCCTCTGTCACTACCCACGTCCTCTCACACCACCCACGCCCTGTCACCACGCACGTCCTCTGTCACCACCCACGCCCTCTGTCACCACCCACGCCCTCTGTCACCACGCATGTCCTCTGTCACCACCCACGCCCTCTGTCACCACCCACGCCCTCTGTCACCACGCACGTCCTCTGTCACCACCCACGCCCTCTGTCGCCACCCACGCCCTCTGTCACCACCCACGCCCTGTCACCACGCACGTCCTCTGTCACCACCCACGCCCTCTGTCACCACCCACGCCCTGTCACCACGCACGTCCTCTGTCACCACCCACGCCCTCTGTCACCACCCACGCCCTGTCACCACCCACGCCCTCTGTCACCACCCACGCCCTCTGTTACCACCCACGCCCTGTCACCACCCACGCCCTGTCACCACCCACGCCCTCTGTCACCACCCACGCCCTCTGTCACCACCCACGCCCTCTGTCACCACCCACGCCCTGTCACCACCCACGCTTACTCTTATGCCATTATTATTGTTATATACACAGGAAAGCGCTAAACCCTACTATGTTAAACATAGCTGAACGTTGTATTACAGCTCCTGGTTCTGGACTGATTCCACAACGCACAAAAAGGTTTAAATCTGACATTTTTTTATATTTTTTTGTGGGCGGGAATGGGCGTGGGCGTGGGGTCCCTTGGCATGCATGAATGCGGGCTCGCTGGGTGGGCGGTGGGTGGGGGACGTGGGTGTGCGTTCCCAGGGGGGTGGCTGGGTGGGCGGTGGGTGGGGGACGTGGGTGTGCGTTCCCAGGGGGGTGGCTGGGTGGGCGGTGGGTGGGGGACGTGGGTGTGCGTTCCCAGGGGGGTGGCTGGGTGGGCGGTGGGTGGGGGACGTGGGTGTGAGCTCCCAGGGGGGTGGCTGGGTTGGACGTGGGTGTTGGTTCCCAGGGGGGGGGTGGCTGGGTGGGCAGTGGGTGGGGGACGTGGCAGTGGGCTCCCCGGGGGTGTGTGGGTGGCTGGGTAAGTGTTACCTTGAAACAATTTCAGTCACCGGTCCCAGACCAGTCCTCCCAGTTGCTGCCTTGATCAACCAGACTGTTAGTGCCAACCGCACGCATCCAGCGTGTGTATCACAGCCCGGCTGATCAGGAACTGGCTTTAGGAACTTACCAAGATCCTTCATGACAATAGCTCGAATAAACAGCCAAACACCTAAATTACTGGGAATGTTGGAAGTCCCCTGAACTGTACTCCTTAGAACGCAGGCGCTAAAGATACATCATAATTTACATGTGGAAGATACTGGAGGGATTGGTACCAAACCTGCACACTGATGTCATCAATGAAGGCTCTTGATTCACATAATGTCTCTAACTTGGCAGGCGATGCAACAATGAAAAGTAGGGGAGCCATTAGTACACTAAGAAAACACAGTAAGTGTCCGGGGCCCAAGGCTGTTCAACAGCCTCCCACCAGCAATAAGGGGAATTACCAATAGACCCTTGGTTGTCTTCAGGAGGGAGCTGGACAGATACCTAAAGTCCGTGTCGGATTAGCCGGGCTGTGGTTCGTACTTTGGACTACGTGCGACCAGTGGTAACAGTTTAGTTGATCAGGTCCTGATTCACCGGGAGGCCTGGTCAAGGACCGGGCCGCGGGGACGTTGATCCCCTGAATATCCTCCAGGTAGACTCCAGATAACATGGTGACTGAAGAAGCCAGGTATAGATACTCAGAAATACGGGAAAACAAGTAATTTATGTACACTTTCTATGGATCCCATCACACACTGGATTACTTCCTCATGATAACGTTGATATGCTAGCCAAGAAGATTACCCAGAACACAAATAACCCGCACATAGAAGAGAGCAGCTTACGACGACGTTCCGGTCTGACTTGGATCATTTAAGTATTTTGTGGGAGTTACATCATGGTTGTACTTGTCGAAGATTTTTGGAAAGTGACCGTATTCTAGGTCGTTGTTTACCTTGTATCTCAGTGTATGGAATACCATGTGTTGTGCTCTAACACTTGTGAAAACCAGAACAACTTGTTGTACAGTAAGTCCATGTTGTACAGTAAGTCCATGTTGTACAGTAAGTCCATGTTGTACAGTAAGTCCATGTTGTACAGTAAGTCCATGCTGTACAGTAAGTCCATGCTGTACAGTAAGTCCATGCTGTACAGTAAGTCCATGCTGTACAGTAAGTCCATGTTGTACAGTAAGTCCATGTTGTACAGTAAGTCCATGTTGTACAGTAAGTCCTTCACCAAGAGCAATGTGGATATTTATAACTATGTACACTATATACAGTTGGAAATGTATATGTACAACACGGTTTAGGCAAGGCCAAGACAGCCTGGAGACAGAATGGACAACCGTGCTCAACCAGCTCTAGTATGGAAATGACAAGGGTAGACAGGCGGGTGGTGCCCACAACACCTCTACGATTGCCAGTCCCACCTTCTCACTGGCTGAACCTGGGTACTGATCGAACGATGGGGCCCCATCATTCGACCCTAGTACTGGTTCGCTGGTTGGGGAGATAGCCTTTCAATGAGGGTGTGTACACGCGCCGAATAAAGGTTACGTACTCTTTGCATGCCACATGGGTTTACTGCCACCTTAGTGCAATGTGCAATATTTTTAATGACTGTGGAATGACACACATGTACAGGCTGCTTCCATATTAAATATTAAAGGACTGAGATAGTGGTTTCTTACATTTTTTATATAAATATAAAGGTCTAGGATAGCGGGAGCTTGATATCAATGGCTTCCTCGAAGTCAAGTAGGAATAAGTTGAAATCGGCTGCATTTCAGGTCTCGTTAATGAAAAACTCATTTGGGTCGTGAGTCTAGACTCATTAATGACTCACTGAACACGGAATCATATTGTAATATTCTACACTTTCCCCCATTTTATCCACTTCGTCAAGTTATTATTGGTGTGTGGAAGTTAGGAACCAAAGCAGGTCCTCAAGTATCTTCGG
>NC_091323.1:31455011-31485011 GCF_038502225.1 Cherax quadricarinatus | reverse complement strand
AATACAGAGGCAGCACGTGTAGTAATGAAATAAGGATGATGTAATCAGTGCATCAAACTTGGAGATATGAGGTGGTCAGTCCCTCAGTCTGTGTTGCACAGGTCTCACCTGTACTCACACCTCTACAACACAATTGTCCTCAAAGATTTGTTAAGTTATACCATGAATTAAGGAAAGATTCTGAATGTGATGTGATAGTAATAATGGACAAGGTAGATTATAGTGGAAAAATAAAATATTGCAAAACAGGGAAAATGATGCGCCCCTTGACGTGTGAAGTCAGGGACGCCCCCTTGACGTGTGAAGTCAGGGACGCCCCCTTGACGTGTGAAGTCAGGGACGCCCCCTTGACGTGTGAAGTCAGGGACGCCCCCTTGACGTGTGAAGTCAGGGACGCCCCCTTGACGTGTGAAGTCAGGGACGCCCCCTTGACGTGTGAAGTCAGGGACGCCCCCTTGACGTGTGAAGTCAGGGACGCCCCCTTGACGTGTGAAGTCAGGGACGCCCCCTTGACGTGTGAAATCAGGGACGCCCCCTTGGGTTGTAGATTAAGACACATGTGCAAAACTTGTGTATCTTATTGATGAAACGTTTCGCCCATACAGTAGGCTTCTTCAGTCAGATAGTAGTGAAATAAAGATGATGTATTCAGTCCATCAACCTTGGAGGAAAAGCATTTGAGACAGTCAGTCCCTCAGCCCCTCTGAGGGACTGACGTTTCACCTACTGTGTAGGCGAAACGTTTCATCAATAAAGATACCCGACTGTTACACATGTGTCTTAATCTTCAAATTATTTGTATTTTATACCATTTTCAAAAATCTTTGGTTGTCTTGCCAACATACCATTGTTCCTTTCGTTGGTAATCAGGTTAACGAGAAGACAAGTTGCCCGCGCGTAGCAACTGTCCCTCCCCACACACCCGCCCTCCCAGCCAACTACGAGAGGGAAAAAAACATGTATCAGAGTAACGGTATATACTTACAGCGGGTGTGCGTGCAGGAGAGCACAGTTGACGTCGCTTCCTGACAGCCTGAACCCTCTTCCTGGGAATTGTCACCCATAACGTGACCTAATTCCTATCTGGTGCGTAAGGGCTACCAAAAAATATATATATATATATACATGACTGGTGTTTTTCCATGAGCTTAGGTCTGGTAATCATCGGGGGTCGAGCAATTACTGTTACCTGGAATAGCCACGTAACAGGTTGTCGCTAGCCTTCTACTGGGAATTGTTTAGTTCTCAGTTCCTGGTACTCGATTGGGCTACCTGCCGGTGGATGGGCAATAGTAGGTCAGCACGTAGTCTGGGAACCAGACAGGCAGTGGATGGCGTGGAGAGGTAGTGGATGGAGTGGAGAGATAGTGAATGGCATGGAGAGGTAGTGGATGGTGTGGAGAGGTAGTGGATGGAGTGAACAGGTAAGGGAAGACGTAGACAGGAAGTAGAAGGCGTAGACAGGTGAAGACTCAGTAGTGAAGGACGCAGACAGTTCAAGACGCAGTAGTGAAGGACGCAGACAGGTCATGACGCAGTAAAGGTCGTGACGAAGGACGCAGACAGGAGAGGTAAGAGGCAGACAGGAAGGGCGCAGTATGGGACAAAGATAATTCAGAAGGCGGCCAGGTAAGACTACAAAGGGATCTATCTGGACAGGTTACAAGCCTGGTCCGACAAATGGATCCTAGAGTTTAACCCCGTCAAGTGCAAAGTCATGAAGCTTGGTGGACGACAAACAAATCAGCAGATGGAGTACAGCCTAGGAGGTCAAAGGCTGCAAACCTCACTTAAGGAAGAGAATCTTGGGGTGAGCATCACACCGAACACATCCCTTGAGGAGCACATCATCTAAATAACTGTTGCACCATATGGGCGCCTGGCAAACCTAAGAATAGCGTTTCGACATCTGTGTAAGGAGTCATTCACGACATTGTACACTGTGTACGTGAGGCCCGTATTGGAGTATGCAGCACCAGTATGGAACCCACACCTGGCCAAACACGTCAAGAAATTAGAAAAAGCACAATGGTTTGCAACAAGACTTGTCCCAGAGCTAAGGGGCATGTTTTATGAGGAGAGGTTAAAGGAAATCAACCTGACGACACTGGAGAAAAGGAGGGACAGAGGGGACATGATAACGACGTTTGAAATACTGAGGAACTGACAAGATTAATAGGGACAGAATGTTTCAGAGATGGGACACAGGAATAAGGGGTCATAACTGGAAATTAAAAATTCAGATGGGTCACAGGGATGTTAGGAAGTATTTCTTCAGCACTAGAGTTGCCAGGGAGTGGAATAATCTGGAGAGCAATGTAGTGGAGGCAGGATCCATACATAGCTTTAAGGAGTGGTATGATAAAGCTCTTAGAGCAAGGAGTTAGTGGACCTAGTAGTGACCAGCGAACAGGCGGGGCCAGGAGCTGTGACTCGACACCTTCACGCACAAATATGTAAGTTCACACAAGGCAGGATGCAGGCAAGGTACAGGCTAGTCAGGATCTAGACGCCAGGATGTAGTTCAGAGCACACTAGACAGGACACAGGTGTCTTTAATGACAGATGTTTCGCCCGCACTGTAGGACTTATTAGGTCATGACAGACAGCTCAGGGCACAGTATAACACACTGACAGCTCATGGCAGATAGACCAGGACACAGTATAACACACTGACAGCTCATAACAGACAGACAAGGACACAGTGTGACACACTGACAGCTCATAAGAGACAGACCAGGACACAGTGTGACACACTGACAGCTCATAAGAGACAGACCAGGACACAGTGTGACACACTGACAGCTCATAAGAGACAGACCAGGACACAGTGTGACACACTGATAGCTCATAACAGACAGACCAGGACACAGTGTGACACACTGACAGCTCATAAGAGACAGACCAGGACACAGTGTGACACACTGACAGCTCATAAGAGACAGACCAGGACACAGTGTGACACACTGACAGCTCATAACAGACAGACCAGGACACAGTGTGACACACTGACAGCTCATAAGAGACAGACCAGGACACAGTGTGACACACTGACAGCTCATAACAGACAGACCAGGACACAGTGTGACACACTGACAGCTCATAAGAGACAGACCAGGACACAGTGTGACACACTGACAGCTCATAACAGACAGACCAGGACACAGTGTGACACACTGACAGCTCATAAGAGACAGACCAGGACACAGTGTGACACACTGACAGCTCATAACAGACAGACCAGGACACAGTGTGACACACTGACAGCTCATAAGAGACAGACCAGGACACAGTGTGACACACTGACAGCTCATAACAGACAGACCAGGACACAGTGTGACACACTGACAGCTCATAACAGACAGACCAGGACACAGTGTGACACACTGACAGCTCATAACAGACAGACCAGGACACAGTGTGACACACTGACAGCTCATAAGAGACAGACCAGGACACAGTGTGACACACTGACAGCTCATAAGAGACAGACCAGGACACAGTGTGACACACTGACAGCTCATAAGAGACAGACCAGGACACAGTGTGACACACTGACAGCTCATAAGAGACAGACCAGGACACAGTGTGACACACTGACAGCTCATAAGAGACAGACCAGGACACAGTGTGACACACTGACAGCTCATAAGAGACAGACCAGGACACAGTGTGACACACTGACAGCTCATAACAGACAGACCAGGACACAGTGTGACACACTGACAGCTCATAACAGACAGACCAGGACACAGTGTGACACACTGACAGCTCATAACAGACAGACCAGGACACAGTGTGACACACTGACAGCTCATAACAGACAGACCAGGACACAGTGTGACACACTGACAGCTCATAAGAGACAGACCAGGACACAGTGTGACACACTGACAGCTCATAAGAGACAGACCAGGACACAGTGTGACACACTGACAGCTCATAACAGACAGACCAGGACACAGTGTGACACACTGACAGCTCATAAGAGACAGACCAGGACACAGTGTGACACACTGACAGCTCATAAGAGACAGACCAGGACACAGTGTGACACACTGACAGCTCATAAGAGACAGACCAGGACACAGTGTGACACACTGACAGCTCATAAGAGACAGACCAGGACACAGTGTGACACACTGACAGCTCATAACAGACAGACCAGGACACAGTGTGACACACTGACAGCTCATAACAGACAGACCAGGACACAGTGTGACACACTGACAGCTCATAACAGACAGACCAGGACACAGTGTGACACACTGACAGCTCATAACAGACAGACCAGGACACAGTGTGACACACTGACAGCTCATAACAGACAGACCAGGACACAGTGTGACACACTGACAGCTCATAACAGACAGACCAGGACACAGTGTGACACACTGACAGCTCATAACAGACAGACCAGGACACAGTGTGACACACTGACAGCTCATAACAGACAGACCAGGACACAGTGTGACACACTGACAGCTCATAACAGACAGACCAGGACACAGTGTGACACACTGACAGCTCATAACAGACAGACCAGGACACAGTGTGACACACTGACAGCTCATAACAGACAGACCAGGACACAGTGTGACACACTGACAGCTCATAACAGACAGACCAGGACACAGTGTGACACACTGACAGCTCATAACAGACAGACCAGGACACAGTGTGACACACTGACAGCTCATAACAGACAGACCAGGACACAGTGTGACACACTGACAGCTCATAACAGACAGACCAGGACACAGTGTGACACACTGACAGCTCATAACAGACAGACCAGGACACAGTGTGACACACTGACAGCTCATAACAGACAGACCAGGACACAGTGTGACACACTGACAGCTCATAACAGACAGACCAGGACACAGTGTGACACACACAGCTCATAACAGACAGACAGACACTCATAAGCTCATAAGAGACAGACCAGGACACAGTGTGACACACTGACAGCTCATAACAGACAGACCAGGACACAGTGTGACACACTGACAGCTCATAAGAGACAGACCAGGACACAGTGTGACACTAATAAGGGTATGGTTATATTTTCTCTTATATTTAATACAAAAGTGTTAAGTGACGAGGTACTTCCTTGAGACCGTCTCAGTGCTACTGTTTACTTTGATAAACAAGACGCCTGTGCAACAGTTAGGTAACTGTACTCCGAAACGTTTCGCCTACACAGTAGACTTCTCCAGTTGAGTACAGACTGAGGGACTGACCACCTCAAAACTTTAAGGGTGATGGACTGATTACATCGTCTTCAAGTATCTTCTGCTTCTATCAACTTTTCTGTACTCGACTGAGGAAGCCTACCGTGTAGGCGAAACGTTTCGAAATAAAGATACCTAACTGTTGCATATGTGTCTTACCTAACAACACTGAGTACAGAAGAGTTAGCAGAAGCAGTAGAGATGCGAAGACGATGTAATCAGTCTATCAGCCTTCAAGGTTGATGGGCTTATTACAGTCCATCACCCTGATTACGATGTAATCAGTCCATCACCCTTCAAGGTTGATGGGTCGGTTACATCGTCTTCACATCTCTACTGCTTCTGCTAACTCTGCTGTACTCAACTCAAGAAGCCTACCGTGTAGGCGAAACGTTTCGGAATACAGTTCTAACTGTTGCACAGGCATCCTGCTTATTACTTTTAGCTTCCAAGTTAAAGCCAGGCAGCGAGGGTACCTGTTCGATCCCTAGCCACAAGGAAGTCAATTATTTGTAAGGTTAGAACATATGAATAAAGAAACACTGCAGGATGCCTACTGGCCCATACAAGGCAGGTCCTTATCAAAACCACTCGTGTTTACCCACTTATTTGGAAATATAAACACATATGCAGTATAATGTGATCCTTTATTGACAACGTTTTGCCCACAGTGACCTTTTTCAAGTCACAAACAGATCTGTTTGTGACTTGAAAAAGCTCACTGTGTGGGCGAAACGTTGTCAATAAAGGATCACATTATACTGCATATGTGTTTATATTTCCATTGTGTCGGTATTTTATATCATTTATTTCCACACACGTATTTGTACGATGTTTTCCCAAAGTTACTCAGGATGTTTCGGTAACTCGGATACTAACCAAACCCAGCTCGTTTCACTCGTATATTTGATCCGAAATGGATAAACAATAGGCTCAAACCTTTTTTTAGGGCAGAAGAGAGAAATTTACAGGCGTATCAAAGGTGAGGGTCATCTTGTGGATCAGTAGACACACATTAAGAGGGAACTTTAAAAAGGGATTTTAAAAGCTAACCAGGAATATGAAATTAAAGTGGGAAATGACTCGAAAACTAACTCGAAAGGCTTTTTATAGGAGTATAGAAGTTATAGAATAAAGGCTAGAGAAAAGTTAGGTGCTTTTAAAACTAACTCAGCACATCTTACTGACAAGGAGAACGAAATGTGCTCGATTTTTAATAATTATTTCCTGTCAGTTTTTCACACAGGAAGACACTAACGATATTCCAGTAATTAATTTTTCTAGTGGGCCTGAAGAAAGTAAATTATATAATATCGCAGTCACTAGGGATATGGTAATTAGACAGACTGAAGCAAAATAAATCCAAAGGCCCTGATGAACTTTTTCAAGGGTTCCCAAGTAGTGCAAAATGGAACTTAGTACACCATTATCTAACCTTTATAGTGTAACTCTTCAATCAGGTGTAGTTTCTGATATGTGGAAGACGACCAATGTAATTCCCATTTTTAAAGCAGTGGACAAGTCATTACCGTCAAATTACCGCCCAATAAGCCTGACCTCAATTGTAGGCAGATTACTAGAGCCAATTACAGCTGATATTATAAGAAACCATCTTGATAAGCATAATTTGATCTATGATACTCAGCATGGATTCACGAGGGGCTGTTCCTGCCTGACTAATATACTAACTTGAGGCTGTTGATCATGATCAAGAATTTTATATTATTTATTGATATAGTACCGCACCAGAGACTGTTAAAGAAAGTGGCAGCTCATGGTATTGTATATACTTTGGTAGAATTACCGACAATATGTAAAGTAAAAAGGACACAAGTGCAACTAATGTGACATTTTATTGTGGCAACGTTTCGCTCTCCAGGAGCTTTGTCAAGCTTGACGGCTTGACAAAGCTCCTGGAGAGCGAAACGTTGCCACAATAAAATGTCACAATAGCTCATGGTATTGACGGAAGTGCCCTGTCATGGATCGAGTCATGGCTCACCAACAGGAAGCAGAAAGTCTGCATGTACGGAGTGAAATCTGAGTAAGGATCAGTCACAAGTGGCATTCCACAAGGACCAATACCGACAAGATGAAAATTAGATACATGTGCAGCATCTGGGTATCTTTATTGTAGACGTTTCGCCAATAAAGATACCCAGATGTTGTACACGTGTCTAGTTTTCCTCTTGTCGGTATTGTATACCATTCATTTACCAGTTGTTAGACACTGCAACATCATGGAATCTTAGTTTAGAAAAAAAAAAAAACATACCACGGGAGGGATTGAACCCGCGGTCAGAGTCTCAAAACATCTACATAACCTTCTTCACGGCTGCTTCTACTACCACAACAACTAACCCATCCCTTGGGTATGACCTACTTCCACTTGGGAATCCCGCCTACCAGTGACGATGCCCTCGTCTGCTACCCGTCCCTTTCCACCTCACGACAGTATATAAGCGCCAGCCTTCTTGCCTGTGCTCCAGAATCTTCACGACTATGGTGCTCTTCACACCAACTCCAAGGCTAAGGGACTGATTACCTCAACATTTGTGTATAATTCCTTTGAAATCCATTCATGTCCTTGAATTTCTATTGATAGAGCCACTGGATGGCGAAACGTCTACAATAAAGATACCCAGATGTTACACATGTGTCTAATTTCCATCAACAAGGATCAGTTATGGGCTCATTGTTGCCATAATATACATTAATGACCTTGACGAGGGAATAACAAGTGATATGAGCAAATTCGCTGATGATACAAAAAGAGACAGAATTATTGATTCAGAAGAAGATGGCACCGTACTTCAGGAGGATTTAGACAAGCTCGTCCTTGGTCTGAAAAGTGACAGATGCAGTTCAATGTGGACAGATGCAAAGTCCTGAAGCTTGGAAATGTAAATAACTTTAGCACTTATAAACGAAATAATATACAGTGTGACCATACAGAAAGAGAAAAGGACTTGGGAGTTATGGTGAGTCAAGACAGCAATACCTAAACATGAGTAATAAGGCAAACACATTACTGGGATTTATATCAAGAAGTATAAGCAACAGAAGTCCAGAGGTTATACTACAGCTCTACACATCATTAGTAAGGCCTGAAAACTCTAGAACTGCAGACACATTCATCACCTTCAAAACTACCATCAGAAAACATCTTATCTCCCTGATACACCCCGTCAACTAACTACACGAATACAACCTGGTGGTTCACACTTACACTCACTCACCCATTTGACCATAAACAGAAATATCAATCTCAGTCTTAAAATAATGAATCTTAACTAGTCATAAGTGATACTCCAATACTGAAACTATGTATAGTGACAAAACAAAAGCATTCACATTGCTAAACTCACAAACTAGTATTTAGTCACTTAGCCATAATACCAACTTACCTCATAATTTTGTAATATTTTAAACTTAAGATTTAATCTAAGTCTGCCCGAAATGCCTAGCTATGCTAGGTGTTCTAGTGGTACACTCTGTAATTATTATTTTACTACATGTAAACCACACAATAACCAAATTCTGTAAACTCAGCATTGTAATCCTTATAGAGAATAAACTTTGAATTGAATTAAATTGATTGTGCAGCTCAGTTTTGATCTCCATATTACACAACGGACATAAACTCGTTAGAAGCCATTGAGAGAAGAATAACAAAGTTAATCCATAGAATAAGAAATCTTTCATACAAAGAAACATTGAAATCCCTTAAAGTACATTTTCTTGTAAGACGAAGAATGGGTTGGGCAACTAGTTTCGTTACTGTGTTTGAAAAGTACCTGCTTAGTATGGGCCAGTAGGCCTGATGCAGGCCTAAAGGATGGGTTGTAAACACTGCCAACATGTGAAAGTTCTCCGTACATTTTCCAGCTAACACCTGCTGTATAAGCAGTTGTTAACCTCGTTACAACGTCTCCGTAGTGCGGTTACGCCTTACTTTATTAAGACGACGTTTCGCTCGAGGCGTTTTTTCACGTACTCTGGTTCAGTGTTTGTTTCTGTTAGGTGGCCTGGGGAGGGTCAGGGAGAGGATGGTAGAGGGGAGGGTCAGGGAGAGGATGGTAGAGGGGAGGGTCAGGGAGAGGATGGTAGAGGGGAGGGTCAGGGAGAGGATGGTAGAGGGGAGGGTCAGGGAGAGGATGGTAGAGGGGAGAGGATGGTAGAGGGGAGGGTCAGGGAGAGGATGGTAGAGGGGAGGGTCAGGGAGAGGATGGTAGAGGGGAGGGTCAGGGAGAGGATGGTAGAGGGGAGGGTCAGGAAGAGGATGGTAGAGGGGAGGGTCAGGGAGAGGATGGTAGAGGGGAGGGTCAGGGAGATGATGGTAGAGGGGAGGGTCAGGGAGAGGATGGTAGAGGGGAGGGTCAGGGAGAGGATGGTAGAGGGGAGGGTCAGGGAGAGGATGGGAGAGGGAAGGGGAGGGGGAGAGGATGGTAGAGGGGAGGGGAGGGGAGAGGATGGTAGAGGGGAGGGGAGGGGAGAGGATGGTAGAGGGGAGGGTCAGGGAGAGGATGGTAGAGGGGAGGGTCAGGGAGAGGATGGTAGAGGGGAGGGTCAGGGAGAGGATGGTAGAGGGGAGGGTCAGGGAGAGGATGGTAGAGGGGAGGGTCAGGGAGAGGATGGTAGAGGGGAGGGTCAGGGAGAGGATGGTAGAGGGGAGGGTCAGGGAGAGGATGGTAGAGGGGAGGGTCAGGGTCAGGGAGAGGATGGTAGAGGGGAGGGTCAGGGAGAGGATGGTAGAGGGGAGAGGATGGGATAGGGGAGGGTCAGGGAGAGAATGGTAGAGGGGAGGGTCAGGGAGAGGATGGTAGAGGGGAGGGTCAGGGAGAGGATGGTAGAGGGGAGGGTCAGGGAGAGGATGGTAGAGGGGAGGGTCAGGGAGAGGATGGTAGAGGGGAGGGTTAGGGAGAGGATGGTAGAGGGGAAGGTCAGGGAGAGGATGGTAGAGGGGAGGGTCAGGGAGAGGATGGTAGAGGATGGTAGAGGGGAGGGTCAGGGAGAGGGGTAGAGGGGAGGGTCAGGGAGAGGTTCAGGGAGAGAATGGTAGAGGGGAGGGTCAGGGAGAGGATGGTAGAGGGGAGGGTCAGGGAGAGGATGGTAGAGGGGAGGGTCAGGGAGAGGATGGTAGAGGGGAGGGTCAGGGAGAGGATGGTAGAGGGGAGGGTCAGGGAGAGGATGGTAGAGGGGAGGGTCAGGGAGAGGATGGTAGAGGGGAGGGTCAGGGAGAGGATAGAGGGGAGGGTAGAGGGGAGGGTCAGGGAGAGGATGGTAGAGGGGGGTCAGGGAGAGGATGGTAGGGGAGGGTTAGGGAGAGGATGGTAGAGGGGACGGTCAGGGAGAGGATGGTAGAGGGGTGGGTCAAGGAGAGGATGGTAGAGGGGGGTCAGGGAGAGGATGGTAGAGGGGAGGGTTAGGGAGAGGATGGTAGAGGGGAGGGTCAGGGAGAGGATAGTAGAGGGGAGGGTTAGGGAGAGGATGGTAGAGGGGAGGGTCAGGGAGAGGATGGTAGAGGGGAGGGTCAGGGAGAGGATGGTAGAGGGGAGGGTCAGGGAGAGGATGGTAGAGGGGGGTCAGGGAGAGGATGGTAGAGGGGAGGGTTAGGGAGAGGATGGTAGAGGGGAGGGTCAGGGAGAGCATAGTAGAGGGGAGGGTTAGGGAGAGGATAGTAGAGGGAAGGGTCAGGGAAAGGATGGTAGAGGGGAAGGTCAGGGAGAGGATGGTAGAGGGGAGGGTCAGGGAGAGGATGGTAGAGGGGAAGGTCAGGGAGAGGATGGTAGAGGGGAAGGTCAGGGAGAGAACAGTAGAGGGGAGGGTCAGGGAGAGGATGGTAGAGGGGAGGGTCAGGGAGAGGATGGTAGAGGGGAAGGTCAGGGAGAGAACAGTAGAGGGGAGGGTCAGGGAGAGGATGGTAGAGGGGAAGGTCAGGGAGAGGATGGTAGAGGGGAGGGTCAGGGAGAGGATGGTAGAGGGGAGGGTCAGGGAGAGAGGATGGAGGGGTAGGTCAGGGAGAGGGGTTGGTTGCTAATCCGGGGTCACACATGAAGCAGTAGACAGGAATGGAACAGAGGGATGAGACGGGGGAGAAGAGTGGGGGAAGCTAGGAGCTGGGAAGGAGGGGAGAGGAGAGGAGAGGGGAGAGGAGAGGAGAGGGGAGGGAAGGTCATGGGGGGAGGTAAGATATCTGGAACTGACGCTTCCAGACGGTATTTCCGACAATCCACCCTTCTCCCCTCACCCCTACCCTCCTTTGTCCCCTCCCACCTACATTCCCCCTTCTTTTGTACTCATGCCAGGATACCCACCAGCTGGGCAGGTGGGCAGAGCAACCTACCTCCACACTCCACACTGTACTCCAGCACAACCTGCCTGCCAGGGTGCCTGTAATCTTAGTCATGCTCCTCTTGATGATGTCAGGAGTCCTTGATGTCAGCACCCCTTGATGATGTCAGGAACCCTTGATGCTGTCAGCACCCGTTGATGATGTCGACACCCCTTGATGATGTCAGGAACCCTTCATGCTGTCAGCACCCCTTGATGTCAGCACCCCTTGATGATGTCAGGAACCCTTGATGCTGTCAGCTTCCTTTGATGTCAGCACCCTTAATGAAGTCATCAATCATTAATGATATCAGACTTGGAAAAATAAGATTCCTTGCTCGAGTGACTTAGTTTTACCGACCCAGGAAGATGTGTCTTGGACAGTGTCGTTTTCCACTGTTATTCTCTGTATTGGACTGAAGAAGTCACTGACTGGCGAAACGTTTCCTCAATAAACATTCCCAAATGTTACTCAAGGGTCCCATTCTTAAACATTGTTGCATATAAACACACAAAGTCATGCCTGGATAATATAAGTCAATGGGATGGTTAATATTTTTAATTTCTACACTTCAAGAAGTAAGAACCTTCCCGATCAGGTCCAGGTGCTGCAGTCAGCACCTGGAATTCTGAATTTTTAAAGAAATGAAAAGTATGAAGGGAAGTAGTCAGTGATATTTGAAAGAGTTTTGATTTAGGTAAAATTTCAGAGGTGTTGAAAAATGCAGACGTATCGTGTGTATACTGAGGCAGCAGAACTGCGGTCAAACATTACAAACCATAACAGTAACATAACACAACCTAAGACAACCTGGATTTACAGCAGAGATCATGCTTCTCATAGCTATCAGATCATTATGACAAAAATCACCGAGTTTACATGGATTTTGTGAAGGTGACCATAGGATGATAGGTTGTATAATGAACTCAGAGGATACTATAGGGAGGGGGGATAGACAGATGAACAGTGAAATTGGTAACAAAGAGAAAATTAAGACTGATAGTAAGTAAAACAAAAATCAAGTCTGAGCAGAGTAAATAGTTGAGTGTCTCGAGGCTCAGTCCTGACACCTTTACTGCTTCTCATCTTAATAGCAGTCATAAATAAAAACATGAGTCACAGTTTCGTATCATCTTTTGTGGACGACGCCAGAATAACTACAAAAGTCGCTTCAGCAAAAGATATAGAAAAGTTGCATTTAGATATTAAGAGTCTTCCAATGAGTAGAAGACAATAAGGTGATGTTCACTAGTGACAAGTTTCAGCTTCTTATATATGGGAAGAATGAAGAACTGAGATCGAAGGGAGAATACAAGACTCAGGAACACCATCTCATGGAACTTAATATAAAGGTAAGACTTAAGATTAATGATGTCAGATGATAAGTTATTAAGACAAGACAGCAAAATAACTGCATAAAAGCCAGAAAAATAACAGGCTGGATCATGAGAACTTTCAAAACATTAGAAATAATGCTAATAATGTTGCTAATTAAATAACTTTTGCTCTCATGTCTAGAATATTGTTGGGTGGTGACAGCTTCGCTCCTGGCAGGAGAGATATTACTGCTGGAAAATGTAAACCACTGGGCATGTCACCAAGTACGTGGCTTAATGTACTCTCTGGAGCGAAGAAGAAAGAGATACCTGATAATATACATTGGAGGGCCAGGTCCCAAATCCGAACATTACCTTAACAACTTACCGGAGTGAGGTAATTACGAGGAAGTATATAACAGTGTCAGTAACAAGCAGGACACCATAGACACAATAAGAGAGCACTATATCAACATATATGGTCTAAGACTCTTCAACACTCTACCAGCAAATATAAATATTCCCGGAATAAATGCAAAATTCCCCAAGAGAAAACTTCATCATTACCTTCGCCAAGTACCAGATCAACCAGGTTGTGATAGCTAGTTGGGTCAACAGGCTGCTAACAGCAATGGCCTGGTTGAACGGGCACTTACCATGTGGCTTGGCCAAAAGTCGGGCTGATAGGGTAGAAATGCTCTTGAAACTGGTCAAAGGTATATCATGGGTATATCACAGGAAAAACAGAAGTGCTCAAGACGTAGGTCTTAGTCTTACGACGAGATGCATTCTGAAAGTTTTAACCATGAATCGAGACCTTACACTGGCTTCCCAGTCCACCCTGTAAAAAAGATAATTATCAAAACATAAGAATCAATATCTGTCTCCACACCTTTTCGTCTCATAATATTAATTAATGGTTGGTAAACATCTTGAAGCTTGTTGTTGGTATGACTTCCTGGTCATTCAAGAGCAACACTGATTTTATTAACACGCCGCAGCGTATTCACGCGTCCAGAGACTTTAAATGACATCGATAGTAGCACTGTGTTTACAAAGATCCCTGATGAAGACTTGCTGGAATTTCTAGCTGAGGAATTATTCAAACAAAATCTTGCATTTAACGCAAACATCATTGTAAATTGAGACAAATTAACCACTAAACACAAGCATTAATATACAACGAGAAAAACTATTGTATAAATATATTAATAATGTCAGCACATTAATATTATTAAAAAATCAAAATCCAGTTTGATAATATGGGTAAAAAAATACTGTCTCTTGTGATCTTCAAATTAAAATTGTGATGCACATTCTCACACGGTGAACACAAATGTTTTCTAGCAAGTTTTGTAAATTTTGTGTTTGAAAACGGGATAATTCGTTGGGTCAGACTCCTTTTTGTGCGAGGAGTGTAAGAACTCACTTAAATTAACACCTTGTTATATCAAGACTACTCCGGAAACACGCACTCACAGATACACTTTTTCTCTCATTTTGTCTGCCTTCATGAGCTATTTCCTAGGATGGTCGTCTTGAGAGAGAGTGTGTGTGTGTGTGTGTGTGTAGCCATGGGTGTCCGTTGGATTTTTCCAGACGTGGGGTAAGAGCGTCCAGTCAAGACATCAGTAAGGTTGTTAATCCTCGACAGAGGCTGGAAACGAAACTTTTTTTTTTACCACCTCTTCCCTCTCCCCTTGGAACCGACAACCATATTTGTGGTGGTATTTTTATGCCATGCACCGAGTGCAATTAGGCAGGTGTTTCTGGATCTTTCGGTTAATTCAGCTCTGTTAGGGACATTCATCTTGAATGCGACGTGCGTAACGCTAAACCACTTTCCTGCATGTCATCTTAGTCAGCCTGGAGCGCGGTTAGTTATTGCTTGCCACGATATGTGCTCCCTCCAGGTACCGGGTGCTAACTAGGTGCTGGAACTGCTGACGTTTCAGAGGCAGAGTTGACGGTCTGAGTAAGGTTACGTCGCATCTACTAGACAGATCCTCACTTGTCTCTGGCTGATAACACCGTATAAATACACAGATACAAGTACATAGGAAAGACAAGCTTACAACTAACTTTGTAAATGGTCAAGTCGGACCAAAACGTCGTTGTAATTTCCTCTCTCCTGTGTGCTGGTTATGTGTATTGTTCCAGTCACGGTATTGTGCCTTTTTGTTCTTCAACACCACATCAAATCTGTTCTTTTGTATGGGTGGACTATGTATCAGCGAGAGTATTCTCACACTCTTCCCAAAACTATAATCACTATTAAGTGGAACTTATCGTTGAATTCTGCTTGTAGATTTTTTATACATACCTTAACAGTAGTGTAAATAAATACACTATTTACACTGGTGCAAACAGTGTATTTGCACCAGTGTATTTTACACTGGTGCAAAGCTGGTACTGTAGCTCCTTTGACGATACTAATATTTGGGATCATTTCCTTCCATCACAAGCTATGTAAATGGTTAAGTTGGACTGAAACGTCGTCATAAGCTCCTCCTATGTGCGAGTTATTTGTGTATTGTTTCGATCAACGTTGTTTCCGTAGTCTTAAACTGCTCTAAGAGGCCTTTACATTACCCAAGATCTAAAATGTATGACCTAGGTGCTCGGAAGGACAAGGTTGGTTGAGAATGCAGTACAGCAAGGCAGAACACTGGTTCCATTAAGATTGTGTCACTCTGTATTCCATGGGAGGTCCATGAGAATTCCAGCGAGATGTGTGGCCAGTTGTTGTACCGTCACTATCAACTTCTTTATAGTGACGCTTTTTTGTGTCACGGAGTGGCATAACGCATTCAAGCGGCCTTTTCTCGGTCCATTTGTCGGTATTAATGTTGGTAGAATTACCGACAAATATGTTGGGTAAAGGGACACAAGTGCAACTGATACGAAATTTTGTTGTAGCAACGTTTCAGCTTTGACAAAACTCCTACACAATAAAAATGTCTCATTACTTGCACCTGTGTCCTGTTACCTAACATATGCCGGTAGCAAATGTCAACGACTGCCCCTTAAAAATCTAATATGGACATTTGGGGTCTTCAGTCATTTAATTTCATGGTGTTGTTAGCCGCAACAGAGATTGTTAGTACAAAGATTGTTAGTACACTGAAACCCTCTTAGTAATGGTTGTTTGATAAGTTTATTGGTTGTTTGGTAACAAATTGTCTGGTTGTTTAGTAACAAGTTGAATAGTCGTGGGCGAGGATCTTACAGAAATTAGTCTTACTACGGTACACTTTACTGTGTGTGGTATATCAGTTGACATCTAGAGCCATCGCAGTTATTAGTATGCTGTATGGGATGATAGCGCATAGGTCTGAACCATCGGTTAAGTTACAGTATCCCTTGTATGACTGGGACAAGCATTGGCTGCATCTAAATGGTGGTATTTACATTCTCTCATGAAGTTATTCCTTGGCTGGCAGCGGCCTGAAGCCTCTATGGAATAGTGAGCACTACCTTCAGTGCTGTTTGTTTTTTGAGTGAAAGGAATTTTTTGTTGAAGTCTTGGTTGCACAAAGTGCGGCCACAGGTTGCAAGTTCAGGTCTCTCCGTGTTCTAGTGGCAAGTTCAGGTCTCTCCGTGTTCTAGTGGCAAGTTCAGGTCTCTCCGTGTTCTAGTGGCAAGTTCAGGTCTCTCCGTGTTCTAGTGGCAAGTTCAGGTCTCTCCGTGTTCTAGTGGCAAGTTCAGGTCTCTCCGTGTTCTAGTGGCAAGTTCAGGTCTCTCCGTGTTCTAGTGGCAAGTTCAGGTCTCTCCGTGTTCTAGTGGCAAGTTCAGGTCTCTCCGTGTTCTAGTGGCAAGTTCAGGTCTCTCCGTGTTCTAGTGGCAAGTTCAGGTCTCTCCGTGTTCTAGTGGCAAGTTCAGGTCTCTCCGTGTTCTAGTGGCAAGTTCAGGTCTCTCCGTGTTCTAGTGGCAAGTTCAGGTCTCTCCGTGTTCTAGTGGCAAGTTCAGGTCTCTCCGTGTTCTAGTGGCAAGTTCAGGTCTCTCCGTGTTCTAGTGGCAAGTTCAGGTCTCTCCGTGTTCTAGTGGCAAGTTCAGGTCTCTCCGTGTTCTAGTGGCAAGTTCAGGTCTCTCCGTGTTCTAGTGGCAAGTTCAGGTCTCTCCGTGTTCTAGTGGCAAGTTCAGGTCTCTCCGTGTTCTAGTGGCAAGTTCAGGTCTCTCCGTGTTCTAGTGGCAAGTTTATTCAAGTATACACAAATAGTTACATAATTACCCGTCTCATCCTCGATGACCAAGCACCAGACACTTCTCCTTTATACTGAGAATGACTGATGATTAAGATACATGTACAACAGTTGGGTATCATTACTGTTGATAAATTCGCCTACACAGTAGGCTTCTTCGGTCAGATATGGAGGCAGCAGGTGTAGTAGTCAAATGAAGATGATATAATCATTCCAAGAATCTTGGAGAAATGGTATTTGAGATGGTCAGTCCTCAGCCTGGAGAATAATTCAGTCCAGTCCAAGGTTGATGGATTGATTACATCTTCATTTCACTACTACACCTGCTGCCTCTGTAGTTGACTGAAGAAGCCTACTGTGTAGGCGAAACGTTTCAGCAATAAAGATACCTAACTGTTGCACATGTGTCTTATTCATCAACTTTGTCTGTATTTTATGTCATTTTGAACACAACTGGGAATGATTGCATAGGACTCTAGGCTTTCATCTGGACAAAATATGATGAACACCTGCTGACTGAACTGTCGTGGGGGTTCGTGAGGAGATATCGGAGTAAGAAATACACACGTTGGATGTCTTTGAGGCGTATAATTAAGAGAGTCTTGAGGGGAAGCCCAAGTCTACCTGTTAAGTCTAAGCCTAGTGTTGGACTGAGGCGGAGACCTCTACCTGGCGGCTCACTGTGCGGAACTCGTGACGTCACAGCAAGAAAGGAGCCTATGTATAAAGTAGCTGGGATTATCTAAGTATTCTTCTCAAATACACAGTAACACTACTGGCAGAACTGTCCAATGTCGAATGAATTGGTGCTGTTTCAGCTACAAATGGAGGACCAACTCCACAATGAAAATAATGTTATAGAACAAGGTTTTTATATTATTTTGCCCAATACCTGGTATCTTTGGCCAAGGTGGTGGTGTCGCATCTGTCAGGAGAAACAAGGAAGCTCCTGGTGTAGTGCCTCAGTCAAGTGATAAGCCAGTAATTGCTGAGTGATAAGCAGACTTCTGTCAAGTATATAAGAGATATATACCATAGAGTAGTAGGTTAAAATGGTTATAACTATGGCCATATTTTTTAAAGAGGTGGAGCGGTAAGCCAGCGGAAGGCCTCGGTCATTTGTCTAAAAGCTCCAAAGGCTAAGAGAGGAGCTCACGACAACGACTTGCACCATTTAGAAAGTCACACTAACGAAAAGGAGAGAAGGAGGGAGTATATATAGGGCAGAAGGTGGTAGTGATAGTAAGCTCCTCTCTTCTACGTGCGGGTTATTTGTTTATTGTTCCAGTCACGGTATTATGCCTTTTCTGTTGTTCATCAAGTAAGACCCGCGTCAGGAAGCACTTGTCGTGTTTCCTGACGAACCTGACCTAACGTAACATAGAGTAGTGTCTTAAGATAATGTTATTAGTAGTTATTAGTGGGTGGATTTTTGTTAGTGTTGTGGCAAGTAACTGGATGTTTGTTAGTGTTGTGGCTAGTGACTGGATGTTTGTTAGTGTTGTGGCTAGTGACTGGATGTTTGTTAGTGTTGTGGCTAGTGACTGGATGTTTGTTAGTGTTGTGGCTAGTGACTGGATGTTTGTTAGTGTTGTGGCTAGTGACTGGATAGATGATAGTGTGAATACAGACTCAATTCTGACGAGATGAACTCTGGTAACCACACAGGATAGTTAGTAACCACACAGTATAGTTAGTAACCACACAGGATAGTAACCACACAGTATAGTTAGTAACCACACTGGATAGTAACCACACAGTATAGTTAGTAACCACACAGGATAGTAACCACACAGTATAGTTAGTAACCACACAGGATAGTAACCACACAGTATAGTTAGTAACCACACTGGATAGTAACCACACAGTATAGTTAGTAACCACACAGGATAGTAACCACACAGTATAGTTAGTAACCACACTGGATAGTACCCACACAGTATAGTTAGTAACCACACTGGATAGTACCCACACAGTATAGTTAGTAACCACACAGGATAGTAACCACACAGTATAGTTAGTAACCACACAGGAGGGCAAAACATCAACAAGGATAGTTCCTTATGACAGTAATGAGCTTCATCGACACAGTGTTTCACTCGAAGGTAAGGTTGCTCAGCTTACAAAAATGCTCGTCTCTGAGTGCAACGTCGAAACTTTTACATGAGTGCACTGGTGTTACCTACCCCCCTCCGTGCACAGAAAGGTGCACAGGCTCTTCCTGGAGGAGGGAGGGGGAGAGGGAGGGGATGGTTCCACAACTCTGAATATTAAACAGTTTGGTAAAGGTCATGAACGATGTACTCAGGTGTTCCCCACCACTAACCACTTACTGATATTTTTGCTAGGGGGAAAAAACGTCTGCACTGCTGCCTCAGTAAAGCGTTATCAACGAGCAACTTGTTCTGGTCTAATTGCCGCTGTCAGAGCCTATTAGAGACGTCAAAACATTGGAAGCGACGTTGCGTCCGACGCGAGAGATATTAGCTCTACGTCTCGCCACGTCTTAATGTAAATGCGGTAAACGAGGTACTCCATAATTGTTAAGTGAATGACACGAGTACGATTAAGCTGACAAGTTGGGTGTGTAAGGCGCGGAGCCTCGGTCTATTGAATAGGTTATGGTCAGAGGCAGACCACCTTTATAGAAGATATAAATGAATTTGACAGTGAGAATATTGCCGCCAGCGCTTACTGATGATCACTGATGGCTTATCTAAGACACACCTGCATACTAACTCATACTAATGAGCCGAGGTCCTCGCCCTATTGACTGGGTCCGCCGAATTAGTTAGGCTTTTAATGGTTAGGTGTTAGTAAGGCTAATTCGGGTAGAGGGGTGGAGGAGGGGGAGGGGGGGGCGCAAGATTCAAGTGTTATGAAAACACTTTGACGGGATTTAAAAGCAAAAAGCATTTTAAAGAATGAATGTGAAAGAATTTAGTTCAATGAACATTTATTATCACGAATAACTAAAGTGCAATGAACACTAGTCAGTGTTGAGTAGTAACCCACATGCAGATATAAACTGACGAGATTAACTCATGTGTACATTTCAAACCCTCTTCTGAGATCCTCATCTGCTGAAGAGGATCCCAAATGGAGATCGAAATATTCAGATGAATTATTCTCCTGAGTTTCTGTATCCATGTTTGTTATTTTCGAGGATTTATATTCATATTACTGTAAGTCTTCCTGATGGGGACTTTGAAGAACTTTCTGACAGGGACCTTGAATAAAATACTGACGGGGACCTTGAAGAGCTTACTGACGGGGACCTTGAAGAACATACTGACAGGAACCTTAAAGAACTTACTGACGGGGACCTTGAAGAACTTACTGACGGGGACCTTGAAGAACTTACTGACGGGGACTTTGAAGAACTTACTGATCGGGACCATGAAGAACTTACTGACGGGGACCTTGAAGAACTTACTGACCGGGACCTTGAAGAACTTACTGACGGGGACCTTGAAGAACATACTGACAGGAACCTTGAAGAACTTACTGACGGGGATCTTGAAGAACTTACTGACGGGGAAATTGAAGAACTTACTGACGGGGACCTTGAAGAACTTACTGACGGGGACCTTGAATAAAATACTGACGGGGACCTTGAAGAACTTACCGACGAGGACTTTGAAGAACTTACTGACGGGGACCTTGAAGAACTTACTGACGGGGACCTTGAAGAACGTACTGAGGGGGACCTTGAATAAAATACTGACGGGGACCTTGAAGAGCTTACCGACGAGGACTTTGAAGAACTTACTGACGGGGACCTTGAAGAACTTACTGACGGGGACCTTGAAGAACTTACTGACGGGGACCTTGAATAACTTACTGACGGGGACCTTGAAGAACATACTGACAGGAACCTTGAAGAACTTACTGACGGGGATCTTGAAGAACTTACTGACGGGGACCTTGAAGAACTTACTGACGGGGACCTTGAAGAACTTACTGACGGGGACCTTGAATAAAATACTGACGGGGACCTTGAAGAACTTACCGACGAGGACTTTGAAGAACTTACTGACGGGGACCTTGAAAAACTTTCTGACAGGGACCTTGAATAAAATACTGACGGGGACCTTGAAGAACTTACCGACGAGGACTTTGAAGAACTTACTGACGGGGACCTTGAAGAACTTACTGACGGAGACCTTGAAGAACGTACTGACGGGGACCTTGAATAAAATACTGACGGGGACCTTGAAGAACTTACTGACGAGGATTTTGAAGAACTTACTGACGGGACCTTGAAGAACTTACTGACGGGGACCTTGAAGAACTTACTGACGGGGACCTTGAAGAACTTACTGACGGGGACCTTGAAGAACTTACTGACGGGGACCTTGAAGAACGTACTGACGGGGACCTTGAATAAAATACCGACGGGGACCTTGAAGAACTTACCGACGAGGACTTTGAAGAACTTACTGACGGGGACCTTGAATAAAATACTGACGGGGCCCTTGAAGAACTTACTGACGGGGACCTTGAAGAACTTACTGACCGGGACCTTGAAGAACTTACTGACGGGGACCTTGAAGAACTTACTGACGAGGACTTTGAAGAACTTACTGACGGGGACCTTGAAGAACTTACTGACCGGGACCTTGAAGAACTTACTGACGGGGACCTTGAAGAACTTACTGACGGGGACCTTGAAGAACTTACTGACGAGGACTTTGAAGAACTTACTGACGGGGACCTTGAATAAAATACTGACGGGGCCCTTGAAGAACTTACTGACGAGGACTTTGAAGAACTTACTGACGGGGACCTTGAAGAGCTTACTGACCGGGACCTTGAAGAACTTACTGACGGGGACCTTGAAGAACTTACTGACGGGGACCTTGAAGAACTTACTGGCCGGGACCTTGAAGAACTTACTGACGGGGACCTTGAAGAACTTTCTGACCGGGACCTTGAAGAACTTACTGACGAGAACCTTAAAGAACTTACTGACGGGGACCTTGAAGAACTTACTGACGAGAACCTTAAAGAACTTACTGACGGGGACCTTGAAGAACTTACTGACGAGAACCTTAAAGAACTTACTGACGGGGACCTTGAAGAACTTACTGACGGGGACTTTGAAGAACTTACTGACCGGGACCTTGAAGAACTTACTGACGGGAACCTTGAAGAACTTACTGACGGGAACCTTGAATAAAATACCGACGGGGACCTTGAAGAACTTACCGACGAGGACTTTGAAGAACTTACTGACGGGGACCTTGAAGAACTTACTGACGGGGACTTTGAAGAACTTACTGATCGGGACCATGAAGAACTTACTGACGGGGACCTTGAAGAACTTACTGACCGGGACCTTGAAGAACTTACTGACGGGAACCTTGAAGAACTTACTGACGGGAACCTTGAAGAACTTACTGACGGTTACCTTGAAGAACTTACTGACGGTTACCTTGAAGAACTTACTGACGGGGACTTTGAAGAACTTACTGACCGGGACCTTGAAGAACTTACTGACGGGGACTTTGAAGAACTTACTGACCGGGACCTTGAAGAACTTACTGACCGGGACCTTGAAGAATTTACTGACCGGGACCTTGAAGAACTTACTGACGGTTACCTTGAAGAACTTACTGACGGGAACCTTGAAGAACTTACTGACGGGGATCTTGAAGAACTTACTGACGGGGACCTTGAAGAACTTACTGACGGGGACCTTGAATAAAATACTGACGGGGACCTTGAAGAACTTACCGACAAGGACTTTGAAGAACTTACTGACGGGGACCTTGAAGAACTTACTGACGGAGACCTTGAAGAACGTACTGACGGGGACCTTGAATAAAATACTGACGGGGACCTTGAAGAGCTTACCGACGAGGACTTTGAAGAACTTACTGACGGGGACCTTGAAGAACTTACCGACGAGGACTTTGAAGAACTTACTGACGGGGACCTTGAATAATTTACTGACGGGGACCTTGAAGAACTTACTGACGGAGATCTTGAAGAACTTACTGACGGGGACCTTGAAGAACTTACTGACGGGGACCTTGAATAAAATACTGACGGGGACCTTGAAGAACTTACCGACGAGGACTTCGAAGAACTTACTGACGGGGACTTTGAAGAACTTACTGACGGGGACCTTGAACAACTTTCTGACAGGGACCTTGAATAAAATACTGACGGGGACCTTGAAGAACTTACCGACGAGGACTTTGAAGAACTTACTGACGGGGACCTTGAAGAACTTACTGACGGAGACCTTGAAGAACGTACTGACGGGGACCTTGAATAAAATACTGACGGGGACCTTGAAGAACTTACTGACGAGGACTTTGAAGAACTTACTGACGGGGACCTTGAAGAACTTACTGACGGGGACCTTGAAGAACTTACTGACGGGGACCTTGAAGAACTTACTGACGGGGACCTTGAAGAACTTACTGACGGGGACCTTGAAGAACGTACTGACGGGGACCTTGAAGAACTTACTGACCGGGACCTTGAAGAACTTACTGACCGGGACCTTGAAGAACTTACTGACGGTTACCTTGAAGAACTTACTGACGGGAACCTTGAAGAACTTACTGACGGGGATCTTGAAGAACTTACTGACGGGGACCTTGAAGAACTTACTGACGGGGACCTTGAATAAAATACTGACGGGGACCTTGAAGAACTTACCGACAAGGACTTTGAAGAACTTACTGACGGGGACCTTGAAGAACTTACTGACGGAGACCTTGAAGAACGTACTGACGGGGACCTTGAATAAAATACTGACGGGGACCTTGAAGAGCTTACCGACGAGGACTTTGAAGAACTTACTGACGGGGACCTTGAAGAACTTACCGACGAGGACTTTGAAGAACTTACTGACGGGGACCTTGAATAATTTACTGACGGGGACCTTGAAGAACATACTGACAGGAACCTTGAAGAACTTACTGACGGAGATCTTGAAGAACTTACTGACGGGGACCTTGAAGAACTTACTGACGGGGACCTTGAATAAAATACTGACGGGGACCTTGAAGAACTTACCGACGAGGACTTCGAAGAACTTACTGACGGGGACTTTGAAGAACTTACTGACGGGGACCTTGAAGAACTTTCTGACAGGGACCTTGAATAAAATACTGACGGGGACCTTGAAGAACTTACCGACGAGGACTTTGAAGAACTTACTGACGGGGACCTTGAAGAACTTACTGACGGAGACCTTGAAGAACGTACTGACGGGGACCTTGAATAAAATACTGACGGGGACCTTGAAGAACTTACTGACGAGGACTTTGAAGAACTTACTGACGGGGACCTTGAAGAACTTACTGACGGGGACCTTGAAGAACTTACTGACGGGGACCTTGAAGAACTTACTGACGGGGACCTTGAAGAACTTACTGACGGGGACCTTGAAGAACGTACTGACGGGGACCTTGAATAAAATACCGACGGGGACCTTGAAGAACTTACCGACGAGGACTTTGAAGAACTTATTGACGGGGACCTTGAAGAACTTACTGACGGGGACCTTGAAGAACTTACTGACGAGGACTTTGAAGAACTTACTGACGGGGACCTTGAATAAAATACTGACGGGGCCCTTAAAGAACTTACTGACGAGGACTTTGAAGAACTTACTGACGGGGACCTTGAAGAACTTACTGACCGGGACCTTAAAGAACTTACTGACGAGAACCTTAAAGAACTTACTGACGGGGACCTTGAAGAACTTACTGACGAGAACCTTAAAGAACTTACTGACGGGGACCTTGAAGAACTTACTGACGAGAACCTTAAAGAACTTACTGACGGGGACCTTGAAGAACTTACTGACGAGAACCTTAAAGAACTTACTGACGGGGACCTTGAAGAACTTACTGACGGGGACTTTGAAGAACTTACTGACCGGGACCTTGAAGAACTTACTGACCGGGACCTTGAAGAACTTACTGACGGGAACCTTAAAGAACTTACTGACCGGGACCTTGAAGAACTTACTGACGAGAACCTTAAAGAACTTACTGACGGGGACCTTGAAGAACTTACTGACGGGGACCTTGTGCCACCCACTAGTGTAGGTAGAAGGAGGCGTAGTCACACTAGTGCCACCCACTAGTGTAGGTAGGAGGAGGCGGAGTCACACTAGTGCCACCCACTAGTGTAGGTAGGAGGACGTGGAGTTACATTAGTGCCATCCACTAGTGTAAGCAGGAGGAGGCGGAGTCACACTAGTGCCACCCACTAGTGTAAGTAGGAGGAGGCAGAGTCACACTAGTGCCATCCACTAACGTAAGTAGGAGGAGGCGGAGTCACACTAGTGCCACCCACTAGTGTAAGTACGAGGAGGCGGAGTCACACTAGTGCCACCCACTAGTGTAAGTAGGAGGAGGCGGAGTCACACTAGTGTGACCCACTAGTGTAAGTAGGAGGAGTACTCGTGTACCGCTTCAGTATCTCGTGTACTGCTTCAGTATCTCGTGTACTGCTTCAGTATCTCGTGTGCTGCTTCAGTATCTCGTGTGCTGCTTCAGTATCTCGTGTGCTGCTTCAGTATCTCGTGTGCTGCTTCAGTATCTCGTGTGCTGCTTCAGTATCTCGTGTACTTCTTCAGTATCTCGTGTGCTGCTTCAGTATCTCGTGTGCTGCTTCAGTATCTCGTGTACTTCTTCAGTATCTCGTGTGCTGCTTCAGTATCTCGTGTACTGCTTCAGTATCTCGTGTGCTGCTTCAGTATCTCGTGCACTGCTTCAGTATCTCGTGTGCTGCTTCAGTATCTCGTGCACTGCTTCAGTATCTCGTGTGCTGCTTCAGTATCTCGTGTACTTCTTCAGTATCTCGTGTGCTGCTTCAGTATCTCGTGTGCTGCTTCAGTATCTCGTGTGCTGCTTCAGTATCTCGTGTACTTCTTCAGTATCTCGTGTGCTGCTTCAGTATCTCGTGTGCTGCTTCAGTATCTCGTGTACTTCTTCAGTATCTCGTGTGCTGCTTCAGTATCTCGTGTACTGCTTCAGTATCTCGTGTACTGCTTCAGTATCTCGTGCACTGCTTCAGTATCTCGTGTACTGCTTCAGTATCTCGTGTACTGCTTCAGTATCTCGTGTACTGCTTCAGTATCTCGTGCACTGCTTCAGTATCTCGTGCACTGCTTCAGTATCTCGTGTACTGCTTCAGTATCTCGTGTACTGCTTCAGTATCTCGTGTGCTGCTTCAGTATCTCGTGTGCTGCTTCAGTATCTCGTGTGCTGCTTCAGTATCTCGTGTGCTGCTTCAGTATCTCGTGTACTTCTTCAGTATCTCGTGTGCTGCTTCAGTATCTCGTGTGCTGCTTCAGTATCTCGTGTACTTCTTCAGTATCTCGTGTACTGCTTCAGTATCTCGTGTGCTGCTTCAGTATCTCGTGCACTGCTTCAGTATCTCGTGTACTGCTTCAGTATCTCGTGTACTGCTTCAGTATCTCGTGTACTGCTTCAGTATCTCGTGTACTGCTTCAGTATCTCGTGTACTGCTTCAGTATCTCGTGTACTGCTTCAGTATCTCGTGTACTGCTTCAGTATCTCGTGTACTGCTTCAGTATCTCGTGCACTGCTTCAGTATCTCGTGTGCTGCTTCAGTATCTCGTGCACTGCTTCAGTATCTCGTGTGCTGCTTCAATATCTCGTGCACTGCTTCAGTATCTCGTGTGCTGCTTCAGTATCTCGTGTGCTGCTTCAGTATCTCGTGCACTGCTTCAGTATCTCGTGTGCTGCTTCAGTATCTCGTGTGCTGCTTCAGTATCTCGTGTGCTGCTTCAGTATCTCGTGCACTGCTTCAGTATCTCGTGTGCTGCTTCAGTATCTCGTGTACTTCTTCAGTATCTCGTGTGCTGCTTCAGTATCTCGTGCACTGCTTCAGTATCTCGTGTGCTGCTTCAGTATCTCGTGTGCTGCTTCAGTATCTCGTGCACTGCTTCAGTATCTCGTGTGCTGCTTCAGTATCTCGTGTGCTGCTTCAGTATCTCGTGTACTGCTTCAGTATCTCGTGCACTGCTTCAGTATCTCGTGTGCTGCTTCAGTATCTCGTGTGCTGCTTCAGTATCTCGTGCACTGCTTCAGTATCTCGTGTGCTGCTTCAATATCTCGTGCACTGCTTCAGTATCTCGTGTACTGCTTCACGTAGGCTGGTTAGTACGTATAATATAACGGAAAGTATGGGAACCACAATCAGCCGACCTGCCTCTCTCTGCTCTCTATCTCAGACTGACCCGAGCTCTCAGTAGTACCAGTTACCAGTAACCAGTTACCAGTAGATGACTCACTACCAACCGTCTGTGTGAATCACTGACTGTTATTCACGTTGCTGCTGACCATAGCATGTTTTTAAACACCGCTCACCCTCTAGGGCATTGGTGGGTCAGTCTGAGATAGGGAGCAGAGAGGAGCAAGTCGGCTGATGGTGCTTCCCATACTTTCCGTTATTATTGTACGTACTAACCAGCCTACGTGAGTGTTTTTACCCCATCAACGTTATCGAACCCACATGACACTTCAGTATCTCGTGTGTTGCTTCAGTATCTCGAGTACTGCTTCAGTATCTCGTGTGTTGCTTCAGTATCTCGTGTACTGCTTCAGTATCTCGTGTACTGCTTCAGTATCTCGTGTACTGCTTCAGTATCTCGTGTGTTGCTTCAGTATCTCGTGTACTGCGTCAGTATCTCGTGTGTTGCTTCAGTATCTCGTGTACTGCTTCAGTATCTCGTGTGTTGCTTCAGTATCTCGTGTGTTGCTTCAGTATCTCGTGTACTGCGTCAGTATCTCGTGTGTTGCTTCAGTATCTCGCGTACTGCTTCAGTATCTCGTGTGTTGCTTCAGTATCTCGCGTACTGCTTCAGTATCTCGTGTGTTGCTTCAGTATCTCGCGTACTGCTTCAGTATATCGTGTGTTGCTTCAGTATCTCGCGTACTGCTTGAATTTCTCGTGTGTTGCTTCAGTATCTCGCGTACTGCTTGAATTTCTCGTGTGTTGCTTCAGTATCTCGCGTACTGCTTGAATTTCTCGTGTGTTGCTTCAGTATCTCGCGTACTGCTTGAATTTCTCGTGTGTTGCTTCAGTATCTCGTGTACTGCGTCAGTATCTCGTGTGTTGCTTCAGTATCTCGTGTGTTGCTTCAGTATCTCGTGTGTTGCTTCAGTATCTCGTGTGTTGCTTCAGTATCTCGTGTGTTGCTTCAGTATCTCGCGTACTGCTTCAGTATCTCGTGTGTTGCTTCAGTATCTCGTGTACTGCTTCAGTATCTCGTGTACTGCTTCAGTATCTCGTGTACTGCTTCAGTATCTCGCGTACTGCTTCAGTATCTCGCGTACTGCTTGAATTTCTCGTGTGTTGCTTCAGTATCTCGTGTACTGCGTCAGTATCTCGTGTGTTGCTTCAGTATCTCGTGTACTGCTTCAGTATCTCGTGTGTTGCTTCAGTATCTCGTGTACTGCTTCAGTATCTCGTGTACTGCTTCAGTATCTCGTGCACTGCTTCAGTATCTCGTGCACTGCTTCAATATCTCGTGTGCTGTTTCAGTATCTCGTGCACTGCTTCAATATCTCGTGCACTGCTTCAGTATCTCGTGCACTGCTTCAATATCTCGTGCACTGCTTCAGTATCTCGTGCACTGCTTCAATATCTCGTGCACTGCTTCAGTATCTCGTGCACTGCTTCAATATCTCGTGTACTGCTTCAGTATCTCGTGCACTGCTTCAATATCTCGTGTGCTGTTTCAGTATCTCGTGCACTGCTTCAATATCTCGTGTACTGCTTCAGTATCTCGTGCACTGCTTCAATATCTCGTGCACTGCTTCAATATCTCGTGTACTGCTTCAGTATCTCGTGCACTGCTTCAATATCTCGTGCACTGCTTCAATATCTCGTGTACTGCTTCAGTATCTCGTGCACTGCTTCAATATCTCGTGTACTGCTTCAGTATCTCGTGCACTGCTTCAATATCTCGTGTGCTGTTTCAGTATCTCGTGCACTGCTTCAATATCTCGTGAACTGCTTCAGTATCTCGTGCACTGCTTTAGTACCTCATGTGCTGCTTTAGTATCTCGTGCACTGCTTCAGTATCTCGTGCACTGCTTCAGTACCTCTTGTACTGCTTCAGTATGTCGTGCACTGCTTCAGTATCTCGTGCACTGCTTCAGTATCTCGTGCACTGCTTCAATATCTCGTGCACTGCTTCAGTATCTCGTGGCTGACGAATATTAGGGCCAGGCTAATGCCTATTAAGCTTCGTTTGACTTTTGAGGTGTTTGGAGAGTCCCGGAGCCCGGCCATTGCCCAGGCTCATCTGGTGCTTGCCTGGTCAACCAGGCTGTTGCTGCTGGTAGCCCACAACCACACATATCCATCACAGCCTGGTTGATCTGGCACCTGGTGAAGATACTTGCCCACTTTCTTCTTGTTCCAGCGTAGTTACTGATATCCTCTGGTAAGATGTTCAATAATCTGGAGAATGACTTCTAACAGTCTTGAAATTTCCACGACTAGTGTGGTGGGAATCTTGGTGTGGTGCTGGTGATGTTCTTATGGTTGTGGTGGTGATGGTGGTTGTGGTGGTGGTGGTGGTGGTGGTGGTGGTGGCGGTGATGGTGGTGATGGTGGTTGTGATGTTCTTATGGTTGTGGTGGTGATGGTGGTTGTGGTGGTGGTGGGTGGTGGTGGTGATGGTGGTGGTGATGTTCTTATGGTTGTGGTGATGGTGGTTGTGGTGGTGGTGGGTGGTGGTGGTGGTGGTGGTGGTGGTGATGGTGGTTGTGATGTTCTTATGGTTGTGGTGGTGATGGTGGTTGTGGTGGTGGTGGTGGTGATGGTGGTGGTGGTGGTGGTGGTGGTGGTTGTGGTGGTGGTGATGTTCTTATGGTTGTGGTGGTGATGGTGGTTGTGGTGGT
>NC_091323.1:31440011-31452511 GCF_038502225.1 Cherax quadricarinatus | reverse complement strand
TGCCAGCACTGGTCTGCCAGCACTGGTCTGCCAGCACTGGTCTGCCAGCACTGGTCTGCCAGCACTGGTCTGGCATCACTGGTCTGCCAACACTGGTCTGCCAACACTGGTCTGCCAACACTGGTCTGCCAACACTGGTCTGCCAACACTGGTCTGCCAACACTGGTCTGCCAACACTGGTCTGGCATCACTGGTCTGCCAACACTGGTCTGGCATCACTGGTCTGGCAGCACTGGTCTGGCATCACTGGTCTGGCATCACTGGTCTGCCATCACTGGTCTGCCAGCACTGGTCTGCCAGCACTGGTCTGGCAGCACTGGTCTGGCAGCACTGGTCTGGCAGCACTGGTCTGGCAGCACTGGTCTGCCATCACTGTTGTCTGCCATCACTGTTGTCTGCCATCACTGTTGTCTGCCATCACTGTTGTCTGCCATCACTGTTGTCTGCCATCACTGGTCTGGCAGCACTGGTCTGGCAGCACTGGTCTGGCAGCACTGGTCTGGCATCACTGGTCTGGCATCACTGGTCTTCCAGCACTGGTCTGGCATCACTGGTCTGGCATCACTGGTCTGGCATCACTGGTCTGCCATCACTGGTCTGCCATCACTGGTCTGGCAGCACTGGTCTGCCAGCACTGGTCTGGCAGCACTGGTCTGGCAGCACTGGTCTGGCAGCACTGGTCTGCCAACACTGGTCTGGCAGCACTGGTCTGGCAGCACTGGTCTGGCAGCACTGGTCTGGCATCACTGGTCTGGCAACACTGGTTTGGCAGCACTGGTCTGGCAGCACTGGTCTGGCATCACTGGTCTGTCAACACTGGTCTGGCATCACTGGTCTGCCAACACTGGTCTGGCAGCACATGTCTGGCAGCACTGGTCTGCCAACACTGGTCTGGCAGCACTGGTCTGCCAACACTGGTCTGGCAGCACTGGTCTGGCAGCACTGGTCTGGCAGCACTGGTCTGCCAACACTGGTCTGGCAGCACTGGTCTGCCAACACTGGTCTGGCAGCACTGGTCTGCCAACACTGGTCTGGCAGCACTGGTCTGGCAGCACTGGTCTGGCAGCACTGGTCTGGCAGCAATGGTCTGCCAACACTGGTCTGGCATCACTGGTCTGCCAACACTGGTCTGGCAGCACTGGTCTGGCAGCACTGGTCTGCCAACACTGGTCTGGCAGCACTGGTCTGCCAACACTGGTCTGGCAGCACTGGTCTGGCAGCACTGGTCTGGCAGCACTGGTCTGGCAGCACTGGTCTGGCAGCACTGGTCTGGCAGCACTGGTCTGCCAACACTGGTCTGCCAACACTGGTCTGGCAGCACTGGTCTGGCATCACTGGTCTGCCAACACTGGTCTGGCATCACTGGTCTGCCAACACTGGTCTGGCAGCACTGGTCTGCCAACACTGGTCTGGCATCACTGGTCTGCCAACACTGGTCTGGCAGCACTGGTCTGGCAGCACTGGCTGGCAGCACTGGTCTGGCAGCACTGGTCTGCCAACACTGGTCTGCCAACACTGGTCTGGCAGCACTGGTCTGGCAGCACTAGTCTGGCAGCACTAGTCTGGCAGCACTGGTCTGGCAGCACTGGTCTGGCAGCACTGGTCTGGCAGCACTGGTCTGGCAGCACTGGTCTGGCAGCACTGGTCTGGCAGCACTGGTCTGGCAGCACTGGTCTGCCAACACTGGTCTGCCAACACTGGTCTGCCAACACTGGTCTGGCAGCACATGTCTGGCAGCACTGGTCTGCCAACACTGGTCTGGCAGCACTGGTCTGCCAACACTGGTCTGGCATCACTGGTCTGGCAGCACTGGTCTGGCAGCACTGGTCTGGCAGCACTGGTCTGGCATCACTGGTCTGGCAACACTGGTCTGGCAGCACTGGTCTGGCAGCACTGGTCTGGCATCACTGGTCTGCCAACACTGGTCTGGCATCACTGGTCTGCCAACACTGGTCTGCCAACACTGGTCTGGCAGCACTGGTCTGGCAGCACTGGTCTGCCAACACTGGTCTGCCAACACTGGTCTGGCAGCACTGGTCTGGCAGCACTGGTCTGGCAGCACTGGTCTGGCAGCACTGGTCTGGCAGCACTGGTCTGCCAACACTGGTCTGCCAACACTGGTCTGCCAACACTGGTCTGCCAACACTGGTCTGGCATCACTGGTCTGCCAACACTGGTCTGGCAGCACTGGTCTGGCAGCACTGGTCTGGCAGCACTGGTCTGGCAGCACTGGTCTGCCAACACTGGTCTGGCAGCACTGGTCTGCCAACACTGGTCTGGCATCACTGGTCTGCCAACACTGGTCTGGCATCACTGGTCTGCCAACACTGGTCTGGCAGCACTGGTCTGCCAACACTGGTCTGGCATCACTGGTCTGCCAACACTGGTCTGGCAGCACTGGTCTGGCAGCACTGGCTGGCAGCACTGGTCTGGCAGCACTGGTCTGCCAACACTGGTCTGCCAACACTGGTCTGGCATCACTGGTCTGCCAACACTGGTCTGGCAGCACTGGTCTGGCAGCACTGGTCTGGCAGCACTAGTCTGGCAGCACTGGTCTGGCAGCACTGGTCTGGCAGCACTGGTCTGGCAGCACTGGTCTGGCAGCACTGGTCTGGCAGCACTGGTCTGGCAGCACTGGTCTGGCAGCACTGGTCTGGCAGCACTGGTCTGGCAGCACTGGTCTGGCATCACTGGTCTGGCATCACTGGTCTGGAGTCACTGGTCTGGCAGCACTGGTCTGGCATCACTGGTCTGGAGTCACTGGTCTGGCAGCACTGGTCTGGCAGACCTCAACACTACCAGCCTCTCATTTGCTTATTTTCAACACAATTATTTACATGTTCAAGCACGATCCTCAGTCTCATGTGTGTGTGTGTGTGTGTGTGTGTGTGTGTGTGTGTGTGTGTGTGTATGTGCGTGTACTCATCTAATTCACCTAATTGTGGTTGCAGGGGTCAAGACTCAGCTCCTGACCCCGCCGCTTCACTGACCGCTACTAGGTCCTCCCTCTCCCTGCTCCATGAGCTTTATCATACCTCGTCTTAAAGCTATGTATGGCTCCTGCCTCCACTACCTCACTTGCTAGGCTATTCCACTTCCTGGTAACTCTATGACTGAAAAAAATTCTTAATAACATCCCTGTGACTCGTTTGAGTGTTCAGCTTCTAATTGTGACCCCTTGTTTCTGTGTCCCATCTCTAGAACATCCTGTCTCTGTCCACCTTATCTATTCCACGCAGTATTTTGTATGTCGTTATCATATCTCCCCTGACCCTCATGTCCTCCACTGTCGTCAGGCCAATTTCCCTAAAACTTTCTTCGTAGGACATTCCCCTGAGCTCCGGAACTAACCTTATTGTAAACCTTTAAACTTTCTCTTAATTTCTTGACGTGCTTTATCAAGTGCGGGTTCCAAACAGGTGCTGCATACTCCAGTATGGGCCTGACATACACGGTGTACAGTGTCTTGAACGATTCCTTACTAAGGTATCGGAACGCTGTTCTCAGGTTTGCCAGGCGCCCATATGCTGCAGCAGTTATCTGGTTAATGTGTGCTTCCGGAGACGTGCTCGGTGTTATACTCACCCCAAGATCTTTTTCCTTCAGCGACGTTTGCAATCTTTGGCCACCTAGCCTATAATCCGTCTGTGGTCTTCTTTGCCCTTCTCCGATCTTCATGACTTTGCATGTGGCTCCAGGTTTTCCCAGTCAAGCTCCCTGTGGTTGAAATCCCCCATAACCAGCAACTTAGCTCTGCTGGAGTGAGCTCTTCTTGCCACCTCAGCAAGTGTGTCCACCATTGCTCTGTTGCTCTCTTCATATTCCTCTCTTGGCCTCCTGCAGTTCTGTGGTGGATTATACATCACTGCAATGACCACTTTGTGTTCCCCAGCCTGAAGTGTACCTGCTATGTAGTCTCTTTCTCCCGTCTCATCTATGCCTTCCATTTTCTCGAATTTCCATCTGTTTTTTACGAGCAGAGCAACCCCACCTCCCCCCCCTGCCCCTTCTATCTTTCCTCATGATCTGGTATCCTGGTGGGAAGATTGCATCTGTTATTGTCTCCGTGAGTTTTGTTTCTGTAACTGCTATGATGTCTGGGGACTTCTCATTGATTCTTTCTTGCCATTCCTCATGTTTATTCGTTAATCCATCTGCATTTGTATACCAAACCTTCAACTTCTGTTCTAATACTGTAACTGTGGTGCGGGGGGTGGAAACAGAGGGATCGGTGTGTGATGGTTGGTTTGGATTGTTCAGTTGCCTTGGGGGTGTCGTGGCTGGAGTCCTTCTGCAGGTGTTTCTGGGGGGTGTGCTTGTCCTTCCATTTGATCCTGGGTTGTTCTGCTCTCCTTTTTCATTTCCTCCCATTTCTCCTTTCGTTTTTGAACTCTCTCTTTCATCATCTTCCTTTCGTCCTGTGTTCTGTCTCGATCGAGGTACACACTCCGGAACTCCTGCTTGCCTCTCAGCCATGCTTTCTCCTGCAGGATCATGGTTCGGGTTGATTCTGCCTTGAAAATTACTTTGAGAGGCCGATTCCTTTTCTTTGTGAACCACCCAATTCTCCGAAAATTTGCCACCTGGGTCATGTCCCCCTCGCCTATCACCTTCGTGATATCTTCAATCACTTTTCTCCTCCTGCTTTCTTTCATCATAAGTTTCCCCTTTAGCTTCGTCTAGCCCATAGACAAACACGGATCTCTCCCTTTCCACCTCCCACTGTGACTCCCATTGCATCCTCTGATGTGTTTTAGTTCCTTCCCGTGGAGTGTTCCTTCCTTCAGTCCCTTCCCTAGTTATGGCCCCTATGCTTCTTGGTTTGTCCTTCCTGCTCACCTGTACCTGGCCCCCACAGGTATCTGGTAAGGTCCTTGCACATGTCCTAGTTCCTTCAATGTCTTCCAACCTCTCATTCTGTCCTAGTGTGCTCCCTGTCTTTGTTTTGGCCCCATGTGGGTTTGACAGGACCTCTGCATACAGTTTAGTTTCCATGCTTCCTTCAGACCTGTTGTCTGTGTTTGATGTAGCCATTACCGATGCTACTTCTGTAATATCTTTGTCTCTGTGCTGTTTCAGATGTCTCAGCTCCTCTTCTAATCTCTCTATCTTGATTTCTGCTGTTGTGGCCTGTTGCTTCCACCTTCTGCATTCTGCTGCTAACCTCTCTTCCATCTTCCTTTCCAGCTCATCTAGTCTCCTTCCCCAGTCTTCCTCCCTTTTTTTGAGCTCTACCTCCCATTCCTCCCTCCCAGATTCGTCCTTGGAGCCCCTTGTCCTCATCCTGGTTCTAGGTTCCCCTGTTGCTCCACAGAAGGGGGGACGGGTGATTAGGGGGAGGGGAATAGATGGTTAGGAGGAGAGGGGATGGATGGTTGTGGGGGAGGGGGAGGATGGTTATTGGAGGGGTAGAGATAGTTGGGGGAGGGGGTTAGATGGTTTGAGGGAGAGAGGGGATAGATGGGTATGGGGGATGGGGAGGATGGTTATTGGAGGGAGGGAGGTAGTTGGGAGGGTTAATCAAACGGTTTGGGGAGGGGTTAGGTGGTTTGGAGGAGAGGTAGGTGGCTAAGGTGAGGTGGTTAGGGAAGGGGGAGAGGTGGTTAGGGGAGGGTGGGTACGTGTTTGTGTCAAGTGTTTGTGTCAAGTGGTGGAGGGTGTGTGTGTGTGTATGTGTGTATGTGCATGTGGTGTGTGCGTGTGGTGTGTGTGTGTGTGGTGTGTGTGTGTGTGTGTGTGTTGTGTGTGTGTGTATGTGTGTGTGTGTGTGTGTGTGTGTGTGTGTGTGCTCACCTATTTGTACTCACCTATTTGTGGTTACAGGGGTCGAGTCTTAGCTCCTGGCTTCGCCTCTTCACCGGTTGCTACTGGGCCCTCTCTCTCCCTGCTCCATGAGCTTTATCAAACCTCGTCTTAAAACTGTGTATGGTTCCTGCCTCCACTACGTCATTTTCTAGGCTATTCCACTGCCTGACAACTCTATGACTGAAGAAATACTTCCTAATATCTCTCTGACTCATTTGTGTCTTCAACTTCCAATTGTGGCCTCTTGTTTCTGTGTCCCCTCCCTGGAACATCCTGTCTTTGTCCACCTTGTCTATTCCACGCAGTATTTTATATGTCATTATCATGTCTCCCCTGACCCTCCTGTCCTCCAGTGTCGTCAGGCCTATTTCCCTTAATCTTTCTTCATAGGACATTCCCCTTAGCTCAGGAACTAACCTTGTCGCAAACCTTTGTATTTTCTCTAGTTTCTTGACGTGCTTTATCAAGTGCGGGTTCCAAACAGGTACTGCATACTCCAGTATGGGCCTGACATACACGGTGTACAGTGTCTTGAACGATTCCTTACTAAGGTATCGGAATGCTGTTCTCAGGTTTGCCAGGCGCCCATATGCTGCAGCAGTTATCTGATTGATGTGTGCTTCTGGAGACATGCTCGGTGTTATAGTCACCCCAAGATCTTTCTCCTTGAGTGAGGTTTGCAGTCTTTGGCCACCTAGCCTATACTCTGTCTGTGGTCTTCTGTGCCCTTCCCCTATCTTCATGACTTTGCATTTGGCAGGATTAAATTCCAGAAGCCATTTGCTGGACCAGGTGTCCAGTCTGTCCAGGTCTCTTTGAAGTCCTGCCTGGTCCTCATCTGATTTAATTCTCCTCATTAACTTCACATCATCTGCAACAGGGACACTTCTGAGTCTAACCCTTCCATCATGTCGTTCACATATACCAAAAATAGCACTGGTCCTAGGACCGACCCCTGTGGGACCCCGCTCGTCACAGGTGCCCACTGCGATACATCATCACGTACCATGACTCGTTGTTGCCTCCCTGTCAGGTATTCTCTGATCCATTGCAGTGCCCTTCCTGTTATATGCGCCTGATGCTCTAGCTTCTGCACTAATCTCTTGTGAGGAACTGTGTCAAAGGCCTTCCTGCAGTCTGTTGCGTACAGGGCCACTACTTAAGCCTGTTTAGCCCTTTCTTGCAACAAATAAACAGGATTGAATATCCTGTTCTAGAGGAAATCATTCAACTGTTCAGTAGTAAACAATCACAATGTTTCTTTCCGGTTTTTTATTAAGTTTCTTAATAAACCATAGAAGGGTTTTATATTAACTTTAAAAAGGTCGCACCATAAAACAGAGTACTCATGAAATTTACACTTAAGTTCACTTAAAAGATAATACACAGTATTATCTTGATTATAGTACTGAACGGCTCTAGTATCATAACACCTTCTCTTCACATAATAACACTTTACTTAACTCAATCCAAATGAGACAGAAGACGTAACACTTCAATAATAATTCACTCTTATTCAACTTTCATAATATACTAAGTGAGATTACGAATATTTTACACTTAAAGGAATTTTGAGGCGAGTCTGTCTCCCATGACTTTTTCACCGTCCTCTTTGAACCAATACTGCTTAAATTCACTCCTAGCAGAGCTAGGGACAATCACCAGCGTCTCCAAAACAGCAACACACACTTCGTCCGAGACGTTTCTGTCAGATACCGTCCGAGGTACTGGAGGGTCACTAGGGAACCTCATGTGGGACCAGAAGTTTAAATCCAGGAATCAGGGAGCTTCCCTCACGAGAGGTGAGGAAGGTAAGAACTGAACTCTGTGAGGCTTTACCAGCCCACTTTGTCTCGGTCGGAGCAGGGGTCGAGCAGCTCAAAACACCTACTGGTGCTTGGCCAGGTTACCAGCAGTTGACACTAATTAAATGACCTACCTAAATACAAAGCTAAGCTTAAGTAATACGACCAGATAATATTATAAAGTCGAGTAAATCCATTTTAGCTACTATTGGAATTACTCCTGAATTTAATATTAAGTGAAATAGCAAAAATAACATGTAATAGTATGCCATTGTGATAATAAGAAGAAAATGAACAAAATGAACAAAAGGGTGTAACACAGTCCAAGAAGATGCAATCAACCCACCCCTCTCTCTCGTGTCTTACTTCTGTTATTTTATCGTAAAACTCCAGAAGGTTTGTGACACAGGATTTGCCTTCCATGAATATGTGCTGGTTGGCATTTATACTCTTGTTCCGTTCCAGGTGCTCCACCACTCTCCTCCTGATAATCTTCTCCATAACTTTGCATACTATACACGTCAATGACACAGGTCTATAGTTTAGTGCCTCTTTTCTGTCTCCTTTTTTAAAAATGGGAACTACATTTGCCGTCTTCCATACCTCAGGTAGTTGCCCAGTTTCCAGGGACGTGTTGAAGATTGTGGTAAGTGGCATGCACAACATATCTGCTCCCTCTCTAAGGACCCACGGGGAGATGTTGTCTGGTCCCATTGCCTTTGAGGTATCGATGTCCCTTAGCAGTTTCTTCACCTCCTCCTCATCTGTATGTATGTCGTCCAACACTTGTTGGTGTATTCCTTGCTGGTGTCCCCATCTGGTCTGTCCCCCCAGAGTCCTTCCTGTCTCTACTGTAAATACTTCCTTAAATCTCGTGTTGAGCTCCTCACATACCTCTTGATCGTTTCTTGTGAGTTCTCCACCTTCTTTCCTCAGCCTTATCACCTGGTCTTTGACTGTTGTCTTCCTCCTAATGTGGCTATACAGCAGTTTTGGGTCAGATTTGACTTTCGATGCTATGTCGTTTTCATACTGTCGCTGGGCCTCCCTCCTTATCTGTGCATACTCGTTTCTGGCTCTTCTACTAATCTCCTTGTTTTCCTGGGTCCTATGCCTCCTGTACCTTTTCCATTCTCTGTTGCACTTAGTTTTTGCCTCCCTACACCTTCGGGTAAACCAAAGACTCGTTTTGGTCTTCCTATTATTTCTGTTTTCCTTGGGAACAAACCTTTCCTCTGCCTCCTTGCACTTTGTTGCCACATATTCCATCATCTCGTTTACTGATTTTCCTACCATTTCTCTGTCCCACTGAACCTCCTGCAGGAAGTTTCTCATACCTGTGTAGTCCCCCCTTTTATAGTTTGGCCTGTCCCCTTCAGTTCCTGTTACCTTCTCCACTTGTAACTCTACTATATAATCAAAACTCAGAACCACGTGATCGCTAGCTCCAAGGAGCCTCTCGTAAGTGATATCCTCAACGTCTGAACTGCTCAGGGTGAACACAAGATCAAGTCTTGCTGGCTCATCCTCCCCTCTCTCTCTGGTTGTGTCCCTGACATGTTGATGCATGAGGTTTTCAAGTACCACATCCATTATCTTGGCTCTCCATGTTTCGGGACCCCCATATGGCTCCAGGTTTTCCCAGTCGATCTCCCTGTGGTTGAAATCGCCCATTACCAGTAACTTTGCTCTGCTCGAGTGAGCTCTTCTTGCCACCTCAGCCAGTGTGTCCACCATCACCCTGTTGTTTTCTTCGTACTCCTCTCTTGGCCTCCTGCAGTTCTGTGGTGGGTTATACATCACTCCAATGACTACTTTATGTTCTCTGGACTGAATTGTACCTACAATGTAGTCTCTTTCTCCAATCATGTCCATGCCTTCCATTTCCTCAAATCCCCATCGGTGTTTTATGAGCAGTGCAACCCCTCCTCCCCCTCTACTCCTTCTATCTTTCCTCAGGATCTGATATCCTGTTGGGAAGATTGTGTCTGTTATTGTCTCAGCAAGTTTTGTTTCTGTGACTGCTATGATGTCTGGGGATTTCTCACTGATTCTTTCGTTCCACTCCTCATGTTTATTCGTTATTCCATCCGCGTTTGTGTACCAAACTTTCAGTTTCTTTTCTATCATTGTGGTCATGCAAGAATATTGGGGTTGGGGGAGCGAGAGCCTTGGTGGGGGCCTATATGGGGCTGTGGTGTAGGTGGGGTTTGTGATGATAGGGGTGGAGTCAGAATGCCCATAAGGGACAGCTGTTGGGGTGAGGTTTGTGATATGGGGGTTGGTGGCAGAGGGAACAGTGAGTGGGTTGTAGTATAGGTTGCTCAGTTGCGTTGGGAATGTCGCGGTTCGAGTCTTTTGGTGGGAGATTCTGTGGGGTGTGTTTGCCCTTCCTCCTGTGTCTGGGTCCTGCTCATCTTCGTCATTGCCTCTCGTTCCTCCTTGCATCTCTGTACCCTCTCTTTCAGTGTAGTCCTTTCTTCTTGTGTTCTGTCGCGGTCGAGGTATACTCTCTGGTACCCCTGTTTGTCCCTCAGTCTTGCTTTCTCTTGCAGAATCCTGGTTCGAACTGATTCTTCCTTGAAAGTTACTCTGACAGGCCGTATCCTTCCACTCGCAAACCACCCAATTCACTGAAAATTTGTCACCTGGGTCATGTCGCCCTCACCTATTGTTTTCATGATGCCTTCAATCATTTTTTTCTCCTCCTGTTTTATTTCTTCGAAGTTGTCCCCCTTGGCTTCTTGGAGCCTGTACACAAAAACTGACCTCGCCCTTTCCTCCTCCCACTGAGTCTCCATCTGCTTCCTCTGAGGCATTTCATTTCCTTCCATTTACATGTTCTTGCCTTCAGTCCCTGTCATATCTGAAACTTTTATTCTCAGTGAACTGTCTTTCATGACCAGCTGTCCCTTGCTACTGCAGTTGGCTGTTCGAATCTCTGCATATAGCATACCTTCATTGTCTTCGGACCTGTCTTTTGATCTTAGTGTGCTCCTCGTCTTTTCCCTGGCCCCACGTGGGTCTGATAGGGCCTTCGCGTACGGCATGTCTCCTTTGTTGCTTACCGTCCCCTTGTCTGCGCATGACATTGAATTTCCTGATGTCACATCTGAATTGTCATTTGTCTCTCTAATCTGTTTCAGGCTTTGCAGTTTCTCTTCTAAGCACTGTATCCTAGCTTCTTCTGCTAAGACCTGTACTTCCCACTTCCTGCACTCTTCAGCTATCTGCTCCTCCATTTTCTTACCAAGCTCTACTATCTTCCTTCCCCACTTTTCCTCCCGTTTTTGGAGCTCTAACTCCCAGTCTTTCCTCCCTGGTTCGTCCACCAGATCTCTGGTTTTCCATCCTCTAGGGCCACCCATGTGTACTCACCTATTTGTACTCACCTATTTGTGGTTGCAGGGGTCGATTCACAGCTCCTGGCCCTGCCTCTTCGCTGATTGCTACTAGGTCCTTTCTCTCCATGACCCATGAGCTCTATCATACCTCGCCTTAAACCTATGTATGGTTCCCGCCTCCACTACGTCACTTTCTAGGCTATTCCACGGCCTGACTACTCTATGACTGAAGAAATACTTCCTAACATCCCTTTGATTCATCTGAGTCTTCAACTTCCAATTGTGACCTCTTGTGTCTGTGTCCCTTCTCTGGAACATCCCGTCTTTGTCCACCTTGTCTATTCCGTGCAGTATTTTATATGTCGTTATCATGTCTCCCCTGACCCTCCTGTCCTCCAGTGTCGTCAGGCCGATTTCCCTCAACCTTTCTTCGTAGGACAATCCCCGCAGCTCTGGGATTAGTCTTGTTACAAACCTTTGCACTTTCTCTAATTTCTTGACGTGCTTGACTAGGTGTGGTTTCAAAACTGGTGTGTGTGTGTGTGTGTGTGTGTGTACTCACCTATTTGTACTCACCTATTTGTGGTTGCAGGGGTCGAGTCCTAGCTCCTGGCCCCGCCTCTTCACCGGTTGCTACTAGGCCCTCTCTCTCCCCGCTCCATGAGCTTTATCAAACCTCGTCTTAAAACTGTGCATGGTTCCTGCCTCCACTACGTCAATTTCTAGGCTATTCCACTGCCTTACAACTCTATGACTGAAGAAATACTTCCTACTATCTCTCTGACTCATTTGTGTCTTCAACTTCCAATTGTGGCCTCTTGTTTCTGTGTCCCCTCCCTGGAACATCCTGTCTTTGTCCACCTTGTCTATTCCACGCAGTATTTTATATGTCGTTATCATGTCTCCCCTGGCCCTCCTGTCCTCCAGTGTCGTCAGGCCGATTTCCCTTAATCTTTCTTCATAGGACATTCCCCTTAGCTCTGGAACTAACCTTGTCGCAAACCTTTGTACTTTCTCTAGTTTCTTGACGTGCTTTATCAAGTGCGGGTTCCAAACAGGTGCTGCATACTCCAGTATGGGCCTGACATACACGGTGTACAGTGTCTTGAATGATTCCTTACTAAGGTATCGGAATGCTGTTCTCAGGTTTGCCAGGCGCCCATATGCTGCAGCAGTTATCTGATTGATGTGTGCTTCCGGAGACATGCTCGGTGTTATACTCACCCCAAGATCTTTCTCCTTGAGTGAGGTTTGCAGTCTTTGGCCACCTAGCCTATACTCTGTCTGTGGTCTTCTGTGCCCTTCCCCTATCTTCATGACTTTGCATTTGGCAGGATTAAATTCGAGAAGCCATTTGCTGGACCAGGTGTCCAGTCTGTCCAGGTCTCTTTGAAGTCCTGCCTGGTCCTCATCAGATTTAATTCTCCTCATTAACTTCACATCATCTGCAAACAGGGACACTTCTGAGTCTAACCCTTCCGTCATGTCGTTCACATATACCAAAAATAGCACTGGTCCTAGGACCGACCCCTGTGGGACCCCGCTC